>NW_016107445.1:2844441-2854537 GCF_001604975.1 Cebus imitator
AAAAAAAAAAAAAAAAAAAAAAAAAAAAAAAAAGAAAAGAAACTGTTAGATCTAAGAAACAACTGTAATCACCTACATCCTTGTCTGCATATAATCCCTACAAATTTTGCCAACACTAACCTCAGCTGACAGAGCTCAATGGAAATTACACTCCTATCCCCACAGAGCCAAAACTATTATAAACTACCTTGCCAGCACCCATATACCCACCCACAGAGAAAGGCCTTTTCCCATTGAAACCAGTTCATAATGTCTGAAAATGGTGGCTGCTCCATCAAATGTGTGGACATCAATGCAAAGCAACAAGAAACATTTAAAAGAATAGGGAAACAGAAAACCTGGAAGAAATGGATAAATTCCTGGACACTTGCATCCACCCAAGCCTAAACCAGGAAGAAGTCGAAACCCTGACTAGACCAATAATAAAGGCTGAAATTGAGGCAGCAATTAATAGCATACCCACCAAAAAAAGCCCAGATCCAGATGGGTTCACATTTGAATTCTACCATACATACAAAGAGGAGCTGGTACCACTCCTTCTGAAACTATTCCAGACAATCCAAAAAGAGGGAATCCTTCCCAAATCATTTTAAGAGACCAGCGTCTTCCTGACACCAAACCCAGCAGAGACTCAAGAAAAAAAAAATAAATAAAAAATAAAAAACTTCAAGCCAATATCCATGAACATAGATGCAAAAATCTTCATTAAAATACTGGCAAACTGATTGTAACAGCACATCAAAAAGCTTATCCATCACAATCAAGTAGACTTCATCCCAGGGATGCAAGGCTGGTTCAACATATGGCAAGTCTATAAATGTAATTCACCACATAAATAGAACCAAAGGCAAAAACCACATGATTATCTCAATTGATGCAGAGAAGGCCTTTGACAAAATTCAACAGCCCTTTATGCTAAAAACTCTCAGTAAACTAGATATTGACAGAATGTATCTCAAAATAATAAAAGCTATTTATGGTAAACCCACAGCCAATATCATACTGAATGGGCAAAAACTAGAAGCATTTCCTTTGAAATCAGGCACTAGACAAGGTTGCCCTCTCTCACCACTCCTATTAAATATAATATTGGAAGTTCTAGCCAGAGCAATTAGGCAAGAAAAAGAAATAAAGGGTATTCAATTAGGAAAGGAGGAAGTCAAATTGTCTCTATTTGCAGATGACATGATTGTATATCTAGAAGACCTAATCATCTCAGCCCAAAATCTCCTGAAACTGATAAGCAACTTCAGCAAAGTCTCAGGATACAAAATCAATGTACAGAAGCACTCCTATACACCAATAACAGACTTAAAGAGTGCCAAATCAAGAATGAACTGCCATTCACAATTGCTACAAAGAGAATAAAATACCTAGGAATACGACTAACAAAGAATGTAAAGGACCTCTTCAAGGAGAACTATAAACCACTGCTCAATGAAATAAGAGAGGACACAAATAGATGGAGAAACATTCCATGCTCATGGTTGGGAAGAATAAATATCATGAAAATGGCCATACTGCCCAAAGCAATTTATAGATTCAATGCTATCCCCATCAAGCTACCAATGACTTCATTCACAGAACTGGAAAAAAATCACCTTAAACTTCATATGGAACCAAAAGAGAGCACACATAGCCAAGTCAATTCTAAGCAAAAAGAATAAAGCTGGAGGCATCATATTACCTGATTTCAAACTATACTACAAGGCGACAGTAATCAAAACAGCATGGTACTTGTACTAAAAGAGAGACACAGACCAATGGAAAACAACAGAGAACTCAGAGGCAATGCCACACATCTACAACCATCTGATCTTTAACAAACCTGACAAAAACAAGCAATGGGGAAAGGATTCCATTTAATAAATGGTGTTGGGAAAACTGGCTAGCCATGTGCAGAAAGCAGAAACTGGACCCCTTCCTGACACCTTACACTAAAATTAACTCCAGATGGATTAAAAACTTAAGCGTAAGACCTAATACCATAAAAACCCTAGATGAACACCTAGGCAAAACCATTCAGGACATAGGCATAGGCAAGGACTTCATGACTAAAACACCAAAAGCATTGGCAACAAAAGTCAAAATAGACAAGTTGCACCTAATTAAACTACAAAGCTTCTGCACAGCAAAAGAAACAATCATTAAAGTGAACTGGCAACTAAGAGAATGGGAAAAAATTTTTGCACTCTACCCATCTGACCAAGGGATAATATCCACAAACTGCAAAGAACTAAAACAGATTTACAAGAAAAAAACAAGCCCATTCAAAAGTAGGCAAAGGATAAGAACAGACACTTTACAAAAGAAGGTATATATGAGGACAAAAAACATATGAAAAAATGCTCATCATCACTGGTCATTAGAGGAATGCAAATCAAACTACCTTCTCACGCCAGTTAGAATGGCGATCATTAAAATATCTAGAGACAACAGATGCTGGAGAGGATGTGGAGAAATAGGAATACTTTTGTACTGTTGGTGGGAGTGTAAATTAGTTCAACCATTGTGGAAGTCATTGTGACGATTTCTCAAGGACCTAGAAATAGAAATTCCTTTTGATCCAGCAATCCCATTACTGGGTATATATCCAAAGGATTATAAATTGTTCTGTTATAAGGACACATGCACACGAATATTCACTGTGGCACTGTTTATAATAGCAAAGACTTGGAACCAACACAAATGCCCATCGATGATAGACTGGACAGGGAAAATGTGGCACATATACACCATGAAATACTACACAGCCATAAAAAAACGATGAGTTCATGCCTGTTGTAGGGACATGGATGAACCTGGAAACCATCATTCTCAGCAAACTGACACAAGAACAGAAAATCAAACACCGCATGTTCTCACTCATATGTGGGTGTTGAACAATGAGAACACGTGGACATAGGGAGGGGAGCATCACACACTGGGGTCTGTGGGGGGGAACCAGGGGAAGGACAGTGGGGAGGGATAACATGGGGAGAAATGCCAGGTATAGGTGATGGGGAGGAAGGCAGCAGACCACATTGCCATGTATGTACCTATGTATATACCATCTTGCATGTTCTTCACATGTACCCAAAAAACTAAATTGCAGTTTTATTTATATATACATATATACATATATACATATATACATATATATATATGTGAATAGGGAAACATAACACCCAAGGAACACATTAGTTTCACAGTAACAAGCCACAAAGAAATGGAAATCTATAAATTACATGAAAAATAATTAAAAATGATTATTCAATAGAAGCACAGCAAACTTTAAAAGGACAGAGAAAAACAAAATCCAAAAACAATACATGACCAAAACAAAACATTTACAGAAAAATTGAAATAATAATAAACAGAAATTCAGGAGCCAAAGTACACAATGAATGAAATTTGAATATGCAATAGAGAACACCAATGGCAGAATTGATCAAAGAAGATAACCTTTGAACTCAAAGACAGTTATTTACAAGTATGCAGTTAGTAGGGAAAAAAAGACTGAAAAAGTCATGAAGTAATCCTATGGGATTTACAATAAAACATCAAGAGAGCTAATTTACTTCTTAAAGAATTACAAGAAAGAGAAATGAGAGAAAGGAACAGAAATCTGATTTTAAAAATAATGGCTCAATAATTTCCAAATCTGAAGAAAATATAAACAACCAAACACAAGAAGGTGAAAAGTCTCCAAAGATACTCAATACAGGGAAAATGACATCAATACATATTGTAGTCAGGCTGTAAATAATCAAAACAAAGATATTCTTGAAAGCAGCAACAACTAAAAAACAAAAACAACTAAATCCTAACATACAAGAGAATGCTCATGAGACTATCAGTGGATAGTCTCATTGATAAGACTATCAGTGGATTTCTCAGCAGAAATGTTAGGCCAAGAAGGAGTAAATGATGTATTCAATGTGCTGAATGAAAAAGAAAATCTTCCAACCAAAATTAATTTACTTATCAGAGCTTTCCTTCAACAGTGAAGAAGAAAAAAAGGCTTACATAGAAAAGGAGCAAAAGCTAAAGAAGCTCATCACCACTAGACCTACCTTACAAGAAATGCTAAGGTGAGTCCTTCAACCTGACAAAAAAGGACGATAATCAACATAATGAAGACATGAAAGTATAATATAAGGCTCAGTTGAGTGTTGGCTATAAGAGACTCACTGCAATACAGCTATTAAGTACCCATTATAACAACTGAAAATTTAAAATAAAAATAAAAAGATTTTTTGAGAGATACTTCCACATTGAAGATATTCATACTGAAAGGGAAGAGATGGGAAAAGATATTTAATGCAAACAGAAACCAAAAGAAAGTAGAGGTACCTATTTTTCTATTATAAAATTATATTTTAAGTCAAAAATTGTAAAACAAACAAAAAAAAAGGAAGGTCATTAGCTAATAAAAGTGGCAATTAAATGAGAACTTATAACAATTGCAAATATATATCAATTCATAATTGGAAAAACTTCATTTATAAAGAAATATTAATAGATCTGAAGACAGAGATAGATTACAATAAAATAATTGTAGAGTACTTCAATACACCATTCTCAAAAATGAACAGATTACACAGACAGAAAATCAGTGAGGAGACATAGGGCTTGAATTACACTTTAGCCCAAATTGACCTAACAGACATAAACAGAACATTCCATCTAACTACATCTGAATATGCATTCTTTTAAAGCCCACACAGAACATTCTCCAGATCACATATAGATTATATGTTAGACCACACAACAAGTCTTAACAATTTAAGAAGACTGAAATCATATCATATATCTTTTCTAACTACAGTGTTATAAAACTAGAAATCAACATCGAAAGGAATTTTGAAAAACTCACAAGTACATGGAAATTAACATGCTTCTGAACAACCAATAAGTCAGCAAATGAAACAAATTTTTAGCTATCTTGAGACAAAACAAAATAAAACCCAAAATATCAAAACTTATGAGATGCAGCAAAAGCAGTTGTAGGAGAGAAGTTTGTAATAAATGTCTACATTATAAAAGATGAAAGATCTCAGATAAACAACACAATGTGAAACTTGAAGAAATGGAAGAAGGGAGAACAAACTCAGCCAAAGTTGGTAGAAGGAGGGAAATAACACAGATTAGAGAATAAATAAATAAAACAGAGTCTGGAAAATAATACACCTGATTACAAAACTGACATTTTTTAAAGAAGCAAACAAAAGCAACAAACCTTCAACTCAATATATAAAGATTCAAATAAAATTATAAATGAAAAAGAAGACGTGACAATTGACACAACAGAAAGATAAAGGATAACAAGTTGCTTCTATAAGTACTCATATGCTAATAGTATGATAATCTGGAAGAAATGTATGAATTTCTAGACACAACTTATTAGAACTAAATCATGAAGGAATGGAAATCTGAACTGACAAAAAAGGAATGAGATTTAATTAGTAATAAATCCCATTAAAGAACAGTCCAGGATCTGTTGCCTTTACTGCTCAATTCTGTTAAACATTTAAAGAAGAACTGAAATACCAATTTTTCTTAGTATCTTCCAAAAGCAATAAAGAGGAGAGAGGAGGATATTTTCGATCTCATTTTATGAGACCAGCATTACACCAAAATTATTAAAAAATGCTACAAGAGAAGAAAATTGCAAGCAAATAACCTTGAAGAGTATATATACAAAAATTTTCAACAAAATGCTAGCAAACAATACAAAATTTAAGGATTATTTAGCAATCAAGTGGGATTTATCCCTAGGACATAAGGATAGTGCCACATATGACAATCAGTAAGTGTGATAGAACATATCACCAATTTGAAGGACAAAAACCATATAATTATCTCAATGGATGCAGAAAAGCATTTTATAAAATTGAATACCCTTCCATGATAAAAATTCCCAACAAATCTATTATAGAAAGAATTTACCTCAACCCAATAATTGCACATATCACAAGGCCACAGAGAACATCATACTCAGTGGCAAAAAGTTGAAATCTTTTCCTCTAATATCAGGGAAAGAATAGTTGTGCCTACTCTAGCCCCTCTTATTCAACATGGAGTTGGATGTCCTAGCCATAGCAATAGGAAACAAAAGTAAATAAAAGATCACCAAATTAGAATGGAATAAGTAAAATTGTCTCTGTAGCTGACATGATTTTATATATAGCAAACTTTAAAGACTCCAGCAAAAAGAGAGAAACTGTTAGATCTAAGAAACGAATTCAGTTAAATTGTAGTATAAAAGGTCAACATACAAAAACCATCAGCATTTCTACACATTAACAATGAACTACCCATAAAAATTTAAGAAAATAATGCCATTTACAGTAGCATCGAAAATATTAAAATACATAGGAACAATTTTAGATGAGTAGGTAAAATATTTGTACACTAAAATCAATAGAATATTGATGAGGACAAAAATAGTTGGAAGATATATGTCAATGATTTCAAAGAATTAATCTTGTTAAGATATTCAGGCTACCCAAGCAATATACAGATTCAATACAATTCCTACTAAAACACCGAATTCCCACTAAAGTTTTCACAGAAATAGAATAAATAATCTTAAGATTTATGTGGAACCACAAAAGACCCTGAACAATCAAAGCAACCTTAAGTAAAAATAACACAGCTGTAGATATCAAACTCTCTAATATCAAAATCGATTCCAAAGTTATAGTAATAAAAAAAGTATGGCATTGGCATAAAAACAAATGTATAAATCAATAGAACAAAATGAAGATTCCAGAAATAAATCCACACATTTCTGGACAACTGATATTTGACAGAGATGCCAAGAAAATACAACAGGTAAAGTTCTTCCAAAAATGTAAAACGAAAAACAAAAAACCTTGTTCTCCACAGGCATAAAAATTAAATTGCCCCTTTATATCATCCCATGCATAAAAATCAACTGAAAATAGATTATAGATTTAAATGCAAGATCTGAAACTACTATAAAACTCCTAAATTGAAACCTGGGTAAAATGTACTTGAGGTTAGTCTTGGCAAATAATTTTTTGATATAGCCTTAAAGGCATAAGAAACAGAACCAAAAATAGACAGATGAGAGTGCATCAAATTAAAATGATTCTGCACAGCAAAGAAAACAATCAACAGAGTGAAAAACAAACCTGTAGAATAGGAGAAAATATTTGCAAACCATTCATCTGATAAAAGGTTGCATATTCAAAATATGCAAGGAACTCAACTCAACAGTAAGAAAATATAGGTATCGATCGACTTACGACCTATGCAACGTACGACCATTCGATTTTACGACCACAATCGCTAGACATGACTGCTCCACGTCTGGCAGCGCAAACGTTGCCCAGCTGGGCGTACGACAGTGCAGACCAGCTTCTGGCAGCACTACCACCTCCACGTACACCACTTCAACTGTTATCCCAGACTTGGTACAGCAATTTGTGTTTTGTGTCTTGGATATTTTTCATCAAACCCCTCCCAATAAACTTCTTATACATTTCAAAGCAATGGACCCAAACATCGAACGATTTGCAAGGATTGAACGGATGGCACACCATGTGTTTCATCCGTATCGTGAAATTTATGAAGAAAAAAAGAAACATACAATTCAGACAAAGCTCACCATGTTTATGAAAAAACCAACTCCGATAACACCAACTGCTGCCTCAGATGATGACATCAACGATCTGCAGCCAAGCACCAGCGGCCAATAAAATGTTTCATACATGTTTATATATTTTGATATGTTTTGCAATTGGGAAAATATTTCCTATGGTATTTTTTACACCTGTATTTTGTATTTTTGTATACACCTGTATTTTGTAATTTTGTATGTTTTGCAAATATTAAACCAGTTGTACTGGTAGTGCAGTGTTTTACTTAAACCTGGCGAATGTAAAAATAAGAAACAAAATGGTGTAGAGATGATACAAATGGCATAAAATGAACAAAGAAGATTATGATATATAACAATAATGAAAGAAAACTATGATAAAATACGACTTAAAGATTTTTATAACATCATTTCACAGTACTGTACATATAGCCTACTCAACTTACGACCAAATCGTGTTACGAACGGTCTGTCAGAACCAATCGTGGTTTTAAGTCGAGCACTAGCTGTAATGTGATTGGGAAATGGGCAAATGGCCTGAGTGCATTTCTTCAAAAGACAAACAAATGGCCAATAGATATATTTTAAAATGCTCAATATCACTCATAATCAGGGAAATAAAAATCCAAGCCACAATGAGATAGAATGGCTATATCAAAAAGACAAAAGATGTGTTAGAAACAATGTGGAGAAAAGAGAACTCTTGTTCACTGCTAGTAGAGGTGTTTAGAAAATCGGGATGTAGAGAGAGGAGGGATCCAAGATGGCCATTTAGGAACAGCTCAGGATTGCAGCTCCCAGTGAAAGTGCAGAGGGTGAGTGGACGCAGCGTTTTTATTGCCCACAGGCTAGGAAATTCCCAGGTGTAGGAGCTCCACAGGTCACCAGCGCAGCTGTTTCAGCCAGCGCAGCTGTGCCGGCCAGCACCACTGCTTTGCCCAACGAGGCTGGTTTGTCGGCGCCCCGGAGCAGCGGTTCTCCATACAAAATACACCGGTCCGGGTGCCCATTTGGCTGGCAATTGGAGCCACGGGAAATCGCCCATTTGTCTGTTTAAAAAGGGGACTGAGCAGGGAACCAGGACAGTAGATTCCAGGGCAAAAAAAAAAACACCACAAACCTCAGTGCCTCTGTTTAAGCCAGCACAGTGAGTGGCCGCAGGGGAAAACAAACAGACCCCGGCGCCTCTTCAACAGACGACTGGAACACCAACTTAAAAAAGGCTCTGAGGCAGGGAGCCAGGTGATCAGGCTCGGCTGGTGCCACCCCCACAAAAGAACAGCAATCAGAAACTCTGGATTGAGGGTTTCACAGCAAGTGCAGCTGAACCCGGGACGGTCCAGCTCTGTGGGGGAGGGGTGTCCGCCATTACAGACGCAGCCCGCCACAACGGAAGTAGTCGGCCAATGCTGAGGCAGCCCACCGTTGCCAAGGCAACCCACCATTGCTGAGGCAGCCTGCCATTGCCAAGGCAACCCACCGCAGCAGAGAGACTGCCTCAACAGATGTGGGCCACCATTGCCAAAGCAGTTCTAACTACACCCATATAAAGAGGACTGCAGGGAAGTTCACTTGGCAGCTGGGCGGAGCCCACAGCAGCTCAGCAAAGCCTCTGCAGGCCAACAGTGACTAGGCTGCCTCCTTGCTAGGCAGGGCAGGTCTGAAGGAAAAAAAAAAAGGCAGCAGCATAACGGAAACTCATAAATAAAGCCCTAAATCACTGGGACAGAGCACCTGGGAACAAAAAGCAGTTTATGAGTTCTGCTGCAGCAGACCTAAACGTACCTGCCCAGTAGCTCTGAAGGAACAACAGAGCTCACAGCTCACCATCTGAGCTCCTATAAAGAAGAGACCGTCTCCTCAAGCAGCTCCCTGACTCCTATATGTCCAAAGAGACACTTCATAAAGGAGAGATCAGATTGACACCAGGTGAGTATCCTTCTGGGACAAAGATAGCAGAAGAACAAAACTGGTAACAACCCTTACAGTTCAGCAGCTGCTGCAGGTGAACCCCAGGCAAGCAGGGCCTGGAGTGAACCTCAGCAGACCTACAGCAGAGGGCCCAGGCTGTCAGAAGGAAAACCAAGAAACAGAATAACCTCATCATCAACAAACAGAATGTCAATCTGAAAGATTTGAGACCCAATCTGAAAGCCAGCAACTACAAAGTCGACAGGTGGATAAATCCTTAAAGATGGGAAGAAACCAGTGCAAAAAGGATGAAAACACCTGAAACCAGAACACCTGTCCTCCTACAAGGGAGCACAACTCCTCACCAGCAAGGGCACAAGGTTGGAGGGAGAACAAGTGTGATGAAATGACAGAATGAGACTTCAGAAGGTGGGTAGTAAGGAACTTCTGTGAACTTAAAGAACATGTTCTAACCAAATGCAAAGAAACTAAGAACCTTGAAAAAAGATTTCACGAAACACTAACGAGAATGGACAAAATAGAAAGGAATATAAGTGAATTGATGGAGCTGAAAAA
>NW_016107445.1:2858154-2860005 GCF_001604975.1 Cebus imitator
AGGGAAAATGTGGCACATATACACCATGGAATATTATGCAGCCATCAAAAACGATGAGTTTGTGTCCTTTGTAGAGACATGGATGAACCTGGAAACCATCATTTTCAGCAAACTGACAGAAGAGCAGAAGATCAAACACCGCATGTTCTCATTCATAGGCGGGTGTTGAACAGTGAGAACACATGGACACAGGGAGGGGAGCACTACACACTGGGGTCAGTTGGGGGGAAATAGGGGAGGGACGGTGGAGGGTGGGGAGCTGAGGAGAGATAGCAAGGGAAGAGATGCCAGATGTAGGTGATGGGGAGGAAGACAGCAAATCACATTGCCACGTGTGTACCTAACCAACAATTTTGCATGTTCTTCACATGTACCCCAGAACCTAAAATGCAATAAAATAAATAAATGAGGAAAAAAAAAAAGAAAAAAGAAAATCGGGATGTATTTGTCAAAGGGTAAAAAATTTCAGTTCGACAGTAGGAATAGATCTGAAGATCTATTTTATGGCATGGTGACTATGCTTAATAATGTAGTATTGTATACTTAACAGAGTAAATTTTAAATGTTCTTTCACCCCAAAAATAATAAGAATGTGAGGTTATGGATATGTTAATTAGCTTTATTTTATTATTCTACCATATATGTATATATAAACACTCATATATACACATATATATACACACATACACCATTTTGTGTGTCATAAATATATACAATCTTTATTTGTCATTAGAATAATGAAATATGAATAGTGTAACGTTACTGTGCGTGTGTTTGTGTGTGTGTGTGTGTATATCTGTACTGAAAACATGAGACACTGGGTGTCAAGGAAGATCTTTTTTTTACTTTTATTTTAGGTGCAGGGTTACATGTGCAAGTTTACTATTCAGGCAAACTCGTATCACGGGGATTTGGTGTACAGATTATTTCAACACTCAGATGCTAAGCCTAGTATCCAGTAGTTATTCTTTCTACCACTCTTCTCAACCTCAACCTTTTACCCTGAAGTAGGCCCCCATACCTGTTGTTCCCCGCTTTGCATCCATGAGTTCTGACCATTTAGCTCCCACTTGTAAGTGAGAACATGAAGCACTTGGTTTTCTGTTCCTGCATTAGTGTACTAAAGATAATAGCCTCCAGCTCCATCCATGGGCCTACAAAAGACATGATCTCATTCTTTTTACGGCTGCATAGTAATCCATGGTGTATATTTATCCCATTTTCTTTATCTAATCTGTTATTGATGGGCATTTAGGTTTATTTGCTGTGTTTGCTCTTGCGAATAGTACTGCAGTGAACATTTGCTTGCATGTGTCTTTCTGGTAGAATGATATATATTCCTCTGAGTATATTATGAGTAATGGGATTGCTGGGTTGAATGGCTATTCTGTTTTAGGTCTTTGAAGACTTGTCACACTGCATTCCACAATGGTTGAACTAATTTACCTTCCACCATCAGTGTATAAGTGTTCCTTTTTTCTCCACAACTTCTCTAGCTTTGTTATTTTTTGACTTTTTAATAATAGCTATTCAGACTGCTGTGAGATGGTATCTCATGGTGGTTTTGAATTGCATTTCTTGAATAATCAGTGATGTTGAGTTTTTCATATGTTTGTTGGCTGCATGTAGTTCTTTCAAAAATTTTCTGTTTATGTTCTTTGCCACTTTTTAATGAGTTTTTTTTCTTGTAAATTTGTTTGAGTTCCTTATATATGCAGGATATTAGAACTTTGTCAGATACATAGTTTGCAAATATTTTCTCCCATGGTACAGATTGTCTGTTTACTCTGTTGATAGTTTCTTTTACTGTGAGACAGCTTTTTTTTTTTTTTTTTTTTTTTTTTTTTTTTT
>NW_016107445.1:2860081-2895450 GCF_001604975.1 Cebus imitator
TTTTTTTTTTTTATTGAGACAGAGTCATTTTCTGTTGCCCAGGCTGAAGTGTAGTGGCACCATCTTGGCTCACTGCAACCTCCACCTCCTGGGTTCAAGCGATTCTCCTGCCTCAGCCTTCCAACTAGCAGGGAATACAGGGGCATGCCACCACACCTGGCTAATTTTTTGTATTTTTAGTAAAAATGAGGTTTTGACATGTTGTCCATGCTGGTCTCAAACTCCTGGTCTCAAGTGATCTGCCCAACTCAGCCTCCCAAAGCACTAGGATTACAGGCGTAAGACATTGCACCCAGCCCAGAAGCTCTTTCTGGAAAAAACTAGATTAACAGCCAAAATATCATGATTAACATGGTATTATTAGTTGTAAACTACCCACACACAAAATTAGACCTGTAGACAAGGCTATAAGATCTGTTTAAAAACTGTCTACATGAGTGATGAATTATTCTCCCTAGACTGGGGAAGAAATGGAGAACAATGAATTTTCTGTGCTTTTATATGGGCAAGAGGTGTGTTCTATCTCTTCTTCCCCTGTAAGGATGGAGATAAGCTTCTGTTCTTTTATATAATGTTAAAGACACTAGGTTACTACTCTAACTCTTTGGAAGTGTAAATACATAGTGAGAGCCAGATAAGCCTCACTGTCATAATACAGATATGCCTCCAAGAACTGGTCTTTATCCCTTTACATATAAATAACTAGGAAGATAGTTCTTTAGCCTTCCTGGAACCTTGGGAGTTTAACTTAGAGGCTTAGTGTAGCCTGTAACCATTAGCCCTCTTAGGTAGGTAGCAGTTTTATTGTCCTTTTTGGATTGGCACAATTAACCAGACAAATGGCAACAGCTCTAATTTTCATGGTATGTGAAGAGAAAAATATTTTTGAAAAACACAAAAACACTTCTTTATATTGCATAGATCTCCATATCAAAGGATGTAGGCCTTTTTACAGGAGCACTGAAAAATTTTCCTATTAGGTATATTCCATTTTGGTGATAGGATAGGACATTTGGCTTTGCTGTGGTCTGGAAAATAGTCTTAAGATGTTGGATAACATATCTTTATGTCAAGCAAAATCTGGTCATAACTCGATTTTTTTCAAGCCATAGAAGGAAAAATGCACTTACTAGAGTATTTAAGTCTCTTTATAAGTTATTTTTATCACAATGAATAAATTATCAATTTCTTGATGATGATATTCTCTTATAAATTGGTTAGAATAAGTCAGACAAACTGAACGTGATCTTTTCTGGGAACAGTGACTAAATCTAGCTTCTGGATCTACAAAACTAAAAAGTAAATTTCATTATCTTGTGTTTTCTTCTAAGATAAAACCATTCTGAGGTTTGGTTGATTTAGCTTTTAGATTTTCCCAAAGAAATAAATGTTTATCTTTCTCGGTGAAATGATACACACCTTTCAGAATGAGTAGAATTTTTGGAATGGTCATATCAGCCTTTGTTCACATGATCTTCCTTAACCTTATTAAAATCGTTTCTAGGCAAATATTGATAGCTAAGGATAATCCTGGCAAAAACCATTTGAAAAATGTCTACTCTACATATTAGACTCCACCTTAGTATCCCCCTGTCTTGTCATGAAGACCACTTTTCCAGCATCCAGGTTTTATGTTGCTCCTTGACTGTTCAGGATTATCATTTGTCTCTTCTGGACCTCTATTATCTTTAGAGGTTTCTGCCCTTAAGTAGCTCATTCTATTTTCCTTTCTCTCAAATATATTTTTCTATGTTGTGTTCTTTCTCATTGGATTTACCTAATTGCTTTGTGAAAACAAGGTGGCAAAAGAGCTTGTGGTTTCCTGGTCATGTATACTAACTCATTCACTGACTGATCAAATGTGTATCTGCCATGTGCAATGTGAACATGATGAACATGGTTCCTAACTTTACGTATTGAACATAACAATCTAGGATGATATACATTTAAACAGAAGGCTCCTAATCCTTAATTGAGGAAGTATTTTATAAAAAGAAATTGGTGTGTGTACGTGTGTATGTGCACATATGCACACATATCAGTTCTGTTATTTTTAATAGATACCTTCCTGGAACAAAAAACACACCTATCTGGAACTCCAGGCCTTGCACTCATAAACTAGTCCCATTAATAGACTTGGATTTTGTCTTGTTCTCGTTTTCAGAATATGGTTTCCAAAATGCCTTGTTATGAAAGTAACTCTCGCAAAAGTAAGTTTATTATTTTTGTATTATATTCTTCCTTTCAAATTATTCATTAGCATCACTAGTATCATAAAGTATTCATTTTCTATGGTAATAATTTTCTTTTACTCATAAAAATGTGTACTCATTGAAGAAAAAAGAGACAACCAACAAGGAATACGAAATGCTCACAAGCACAACTGCTAGTATTCCAGACTTTTATTATGTATCCCAATAAATGTGAAACTTCTGAATAAATTATTTCTGTTTTCTTCACATTTTAGCTAAAGAAGACCACTTGGCCAGCTTATTTGTGTATGAATATAATTCTGTATGTTCTTTCTTCCTTCTTACAGATACTTCTTTACTGCTAAAGGAAATGCTTTGTGGTGGTGACACTGTGGGCTATGAGGCTAACAAAGGGATATAAATATATATGCTGCAATTTTTACCAAGAAGTGTATTAAAATTTGTAAGTTTCAAAAATTATTATTTTAGATAATATGAATCTGGTTTTCTACTAAAGGCAATTAAATAATTAATATGCTTATCTTCTCAACTGTTGAAATTATACACAAAACAGTTTTAATATTTGCAAAGAATTAAGGGCATCAACATATAATACCTCATAATGTTTGCCGGTTTTCATATGATGCTTGTTATAAATAGCTTTTGCTAAATTAGATGATATGAGATTAGTAGTACTGAATGACTCACCAAAAATATTTTGCTCCTCCCTGATTTGTGAAAGGAAAACAGCCAATTAGCACTATTGAAAAGATGATCTGCACTTTGGAAGGCTGAGGTGGGTGTATCATGAGGTCAGGAGATTGAGACCATCCTGGCTAACCCAGTGAAACCCTATCACTACTAAAAATACAAAAAAATTAGAGGGGCATGGTGGTTCGTGACTATAGTCCCAGCTACTTGGGAGGCTGAGGCAGGAGAATCAATTGAACCCAGAAGGCAGAGGTTGCAGTGAGCCCAGATCATACTACTGCAATCCAGCCTCAGCAACAGAGAGAGATTCCATCTCAAAAAAGAAAAAAAAAAGATGTGTTATGTCTAACAAATCTCCTTTGAGTTTCCATGTCCTGAATAGATTTTTAATTTTTTGGCATATTTTGATTGCTATACCATAGTTTTACATATTTTGGGTAGTATATATGATATTTGGATACATGTATCAATTATGTAATAATCAAATCAAGGACATTGGGATATCTGTCACCTCAAACACTTATATTTTCTTTGTGTCAGGAACATTACACCTGAAATCTTTTCTGTCCTTAATTAGTAAATTGGTGCTCACTTACTTTGACATACATTTAAACTTTTCTTATTGATTAAAAAAATAACTATGAACAAATTTTTTCTTATATTTAACACACATCAATGAATTGAATTATCTAGAAAGCTGTATAAAATGGGAAAATTACCAGCAAAAACTGTTTTTGTTTTCTTTAAAAGAAATAGCATACTGAGCTTTTAAAATATTATTGCTTAGATCTCACATCAGCAATTTTAAATATGTAAATACAAAATGAACCCACATATGTGTATGTTTAAAGGACTTACTATAACTTCTGCTTATAGCCAGGATTGAATTAGAAATAATGTATTTATAAAATGAATTTTTATAAAATGCATATTTTTGTTGACCACCAAATCTGGAAAACAGAAAATATCCCTTCATGAGAATTAATTTTATGAAAACATTATTTTTGTCTGAGTCTGAGAATAAGTCAAATATTCCTGAATGCTTTTGATGAGCACAATTATTGGAGAAATGATTACAAACACCACTCTTTGATCACATTGAAGTAAAACTAGAATATACTCACAAAAACAAAAACAGAATAGTCCTTCCACCTAGATATTTATAGACTGTTTATTAGGTATCTCCTGGGTAGAAAGGAAATAGAAATTGGAGTATAAATATAATAACAAGAACATTATATATTAGAATGTATAAATTCAATTAAAGGGGAGATAAGCTATAAATTTATTGCACTAAACACTTTCATCTATTAAAAATAGAAGAATAAAAAATAACTAAATTAAATCTCTAACTCAAAACAATTATAAACAGTAATAAAATCAAAAGAAAGCATAATAAAGAAAATAATAAAAACCATAAATTATGAGATATAAATTAGAAAATAGTGGATATAATTAATAAATTAGGCTGGGCACGGTGGCTCCCACCTGTAATCCCAGCACTTTGGGAGGCCAAGGTGGGTGGATCACAAGGTCAGGAGTTCAAAACCAACCTGGCCAAGATGGTGAAACCCTGTCTGTACTAAAAATATAAAAATTAGCCAGGCATAGTGGCAGGTACCTGTAATCCCAACTACTTGGGAGGCTGAGGCCAGAGAATCTCTTGAACTTGGGGGGGCAGATGTTGCAGTGAGCCAAAATCATGCCACTACACTCCAGCATGGCTGACAAAGTGAGACTCCATTTCAAAAAATATAATAAAATAAAATGAAAGTATTCCGTTTTTGAAAACTTAATAAAATGGAAAACCACTAGAAAATCTAAGGGAAAAAAAAAGAAGTATGTACAATTACATAAAATAAGAAATAAGAAGCAAATAGCCATGAAAATAAAAACATACATATTTTTTAAATGATGAAGCTACTTTGCTGACCTCTAATGAAACATTTTTGAAAATGTAGATGAGATGGACAATTTCTTCATTTTTTTCTTTTATTTCTTCTAAAAAAATCAGGATACATGTGAGGAACATGCAGGTTAGTTACATGAGTATAGTGCCATGGTGGTTTGCTGCACCTATTGACCCATCCTCTAAGTTCCCTCCCATCAGCCCCAATCCCTCAACAGGCCCTGCTGTGTGTTGTTCCCCTACCTGTGTCCATGTGTTCTCAATGTTCAACTCCCACTTATGAGTGAGAACATGCGGTGTTTGGTTTTCTTTTCCTGTTTAAGTTTGCTGAGGACGATAGCTCCCAGCTTCATCCAAGTCCCTGCAAAGGACATGATATTATTCCTTTTTATGGCTACATAGTATTCCATAATGTATATGTACCATATTTTCTTTATCCAGTCTATCAGTGATGGGCATTTGGGTTGGTTCCATGTCTTTGCTATTATAAATAGTCCTTCAATAAGCATATGTGTGCATGTATCTTTATAGTAGAATTATTTCTATTTCTTTGGGTGTATACCCAGTAATGGAATTTTTGGGTCGAATGATATTTCTGGTTATAGATTCCTATAGAATAGCCATCCTCTCCTCCACAATGGTTGAACTAATTTCCATTCCCACCAATTATGTAAAAGTGTTCCTATTCCTGCACATCCTCTCCAGCATCTATTGTTTCCTGACTTTTTAATAATCACCATTCTGACTGGCATGAGATGGTATCTGATTGTGGTTCTGATTTAAATTTCTCTGATGATCAGTTATGTTGAGCTTGTTTTAAATATATGTTTGTTGGCCACGTAAATGTCTTCTTTTGAGATGTGTCTGTTCATACCCTTTGCACACTTTTTTTTGAAAACAGGTACAAGACAAGAATGCCTTCTCTCATCACTCCTATTCAACATAGTATTACAAGTTCTGGCCAGGGAAATAAGGCAAGAGAAAAAAATAACGTGTATTCAAATAGGAAGAGAGAAAGTAAAGTTATCTCTGTTTGCAGATGACATGATTTTATATTTAGAAAACTCACCTATCTCAGCCCAAAAATTTCTTGAACTGATAAAAGCAACTTCAGCAAAGTCTCAGGATACAAAACTAATGTGCACAAAAGCAACCATTTTTTTATTCCAACAATAGACAAGCAGAAATCCAGATCATGAGTGAACTCCTGTTCGCAATTGCTACAAAAAGAATAAAATACCTATGAATACAGCTAAAAATGGATGTGAAGGACATCTGCAAGGAGAACTACAAACCACTGCTCAAGGAAGTAAGTGAGGACACAAACAAATGGAAAAACATTCCATCCTCCTGGATAAGAGGAATCAATCTTGTTAAATGGCCATACTACCCAAAGTAATTTATAGATTCAATGATGTTCCCATCATAACATTGGCATTCTTCACAGAATTAGAAAAATCTATTTTAAATTTTATATGGAATCAGAGAAGACCCCATATAGGCAAGGCAATCCTAAGCAAAAAGAACAAAGCTGAAGGCATCACGCTACTTGACGTCAAACTATACTGCAAGGATATAGTAAACAAAACAGCATGGTACTGGTACCAAAACAGACATACGGACCAATGAAGCAGAACAGAGACCTCAGAAATAACACCACACATCTACGTCCATCTGATCTTTGACAAACCTCACAAAAACAACGAATGGGGAAAGGATCTTCTATTCAGCAAATGGTGTTGGGAAAACTGGCTCGCCATATGCAGAAAGCTGAAACTGGACCCCTTTCTCACACCTTATACAAAAATTAACTAAAGGTTGCTTAAAGACTTTGATGTAAAACCCAAAACCATAAAAACCGTAGCAGAAAACCTAAGCAATACCATTCAGAACAAAGGCATGGGCAAAGACTTCATGACAAAAATGCCAAAAGCAATTGCAATGAAAGCAAAAATTTACAAATGAGATCTAACTAAACTGAAGAGCTTCTGCACAGCAAAATAAACTATCATCGGAGTGAACAGGCAACCTACAGAATGAGAGATGTTATTATTCAGAATTTCAAAGCTGTTTGAAATCTGCTTGTCTTAAAACAAGCAGGTTTGTGCTTTTACAGTTTTCTAATATTTAGTGCTGGTTGTATCTTTATTCGTAATGCTGCATCATCTATTGGACTACATGAGAATATTAGTTTCCAAGGATTCTTTCAACATTATTACTATACTTCACTGACTGAGCACAAAAGCATGTATTACTTAAATTATGTGGAAACATTTAGAGAGTAATTTACTTTCTAGTCATGTTTAATTTGCTCTTCAGGGTCGGGCACAGTGGCTAACGCCTCTAATCCTAGCACTTTGGGAGGCCAAGGTGGGCAGATCATCTGAAGTCGGGAGTTTCAGACCAGCCTGACCAACATGGAGAAACCCCGCCTCTACTAAAAATACAAAATTAGCAGGCCATGGTGGCAGGCACCTGTAATACCAGTTGCTCAGGAGGCTGAGGCAGGAGAATCACCTGACCCTGGGAGGTGGAGGTTGTGGTGAGCCAAGATCATACTATAGCTAGTGCTGGACTTACAGCCACAGTCGGGACCGCAGACTGGTCGAAACATGATTTGGTCGTAAGTTGAGTAGGCTATATGTACAGTTGAAATGGTGCACGTGGAGATGGTAGTGCTGCCGGAAGCTGGTCCGCACTGTCGTATGCCCAGCTGGGCAACGTTTGCGCTGCCAGATGCGGAGCAGTCGTGGCTAGCGATTGTGGTCGTAAAGTCGAATGGTCGTAAGTTGCATAGGTGGTAAGTCGATCAATACCTGTATTGCACTCCAGCCTCAGCAACAAGAGTGAAGATCCATCTCAAAAAAAAGAGACAAATTACTCTTCGGAATTCAATAGTGTCAAGGTGAAATGACACATGTTCAAACCACTTTTTCTGTTGAACTTCATAGGTCATAGTCAACACACTCCTATAATATGATCTCTTTCAAAGTTGACTAAACCCCTTCACACACATTGATCACAGTAGAAAAAAATAAAGGAAGAGAAAAAAACAGTCCCTTTTGCTAAGAATAGTTGTTCCTCTTCAGCATGGCTGAAGTTGACTCAGAATAACAGGACATTACCACATTTATCACAAGTAAGAGGAAAAAGAGCAATCTGAATGAATTTTTGTCAGTCTCAGGCAACAGTCTTGAAAGCCCTTTGCAAAGAAAGATGTGGCCTCACAAAAGTGTCAAAATGTAGCATGAAGACTGTGGATGGGTTAAGGGTGTCTACCCTGGATCCCAGAAGTGAAGAGTGCACAGAGTGAAGAATGCCTGTAGCCACCCCCACTAGAGGAGGTACTGTGGTCAAAATAAAGACAGGCAGGTCTGATACATAAACCACATATGTGACTATATGTGTGACTATAACCTAGAGCCCTGGAGTCACACTGTCTGACGTCAGTGAAAAACTGCCCAAATCAGCACCATCCTGGCAGCATAATCTTACATTAACATTTGAAACAAAGACCACAGCAGGCAGTGAGAGGAATCTGCTCTTCTTACTAGAATGCTGTTCTGGAACTGGAGACAGTCTCAGGCTTAGGGCAACTCATAGGCTCAAATCTCTAGTACCATAGGATAACCAGTGGAGCCTATACCTAGAGTACATGGTCAGAGAGAACAAACTGGAAAACAGAACTCAGAGGTCCTGGATGAGGCTCTGGGAAATATGATCAAGATGTTCCTGCCAGCCCACATTGGGCCCAAGCACTGAAAGTAGGACTTAGAGGGGACCCCCCACCAGCCAAGGTTTTAGGGTGATACTGCTTTTCATCATTTCTCCAGCAATGACATTTTCCCCTGGATGTAGCAGTTGTTTCCAGACACTAAATTACCCTGGCATACTCAGAATGAATATTGTGAGGGTCCTTCAGAGGTGACAGCAGCGGGCTGGAAGCAGCTCACCTCTTTGACATCTGAGCTCCAGCTTTGCAGACTCCCTCTTAGACACTGTATATTTGGGTAAACTCTGCTACTTCCTCTTTACGCTGTCCCTAACAGAGGTTGCCTGCTTTCTGATACTATCTTACGGTAGCCCCAGAGGTTCTTTTTTCCTCATTAAATACTCCAGTACCCATGTAAACAATTTTCTTTATCAGATTCCCTCTATTGAATGCACTAGTATGATTCCTGTTTTCTTTACTGAACCCTAGGCAGATACACCTATAAATCAGGGATAAAGAAATCGTACATTGAATGGAAACAACTTTCTAATTTTGTTGAACATAAGATTTTTATTGAGATTGGTTAATGATTTATATCTGAAAACTGGTTTGTGACAGGCCCAAATTTTTTGCTCTCTTGGTAGATGAAATTGGCTAATTTATATAGATTGGAAAGTAGGATGAGATTGAGAATATATATGACATATGAATATACCTAGGGATGTGTGTGTGTGTGTGTGTGTGTGTGTGTGTGTGTGTGTGTATCTTTAATATCTTTAAACTAAACTTACTGCAGGAAAAAATTTGTTGATGCTACTCAATGTTGTTAATTGACAACATATTTTACATACTACACAATTCCTGTTTTTGTTTTTCTCTTTTTCCCACAATTAGTTGGATCCTCTGTTATGAAGCGAACTTTGATGCATGACTCTTAGACTCTTGCATTTCTCAGTCTTCTTTAATATTTAAAAGCAATGGGATATAATTACTAAAAAGGTAAAACCTGGTAAATACTCTAAAGGTGTGATAACATAATGAACATGACTTTAAACAAAAAACCTTTGATCATACATGATTCAGCTAAGGTTATTCTACATTTTATTATTTTTTCATCATCTATTGCCTTTGCTATATGACGTGAACTAGAAATAAATACTCATGGGATTAAATATGCATCACTCTGTATCTAACATCACATGTGTATTTATTTGAAGCACTGCAGTACAGGATTGGTTAAGTTTCCATAATGAAAGGTGAACATAATCTATTCTCTAAACTGCTACCTCAGTTATTTAAAGGAGAAATTATACTCAACATTATTGACAAATGATACAGAACATTCGCTCATTATGGTGAAAAGCAGTAACATCTTGTATTGTGCTTACTGCTATTTTTCTTGACAAATTTCAAGTCAAAAGCTACAATTCTTATCAAATGAAAAACATTTTAGATAGCACATTCTTCTCATACTCTAGTACTCAAAATGTGATAAACTATAAAACCGCACACTGCAAAAGCCAAGCACATTATCCTGGTTAGCAAGATGACCCAGATCTATAGATGAGGATGGGAACATATAACATTTATCTCAGAAAGAAAAGAAATCTAATTAATCAGATCATTTATCTCAGAAAGAAAAGAAATCTAATTAATCAGATCCCAGCTTAGGAGTGTCAGGAAAACGTTTTTTGTAATTCATACACACACACACACACAGGCACACGTGCATACACACACACACAGTGGGTAACATACATATATGTTTAAGCACAAGCCACCAAGGAAAGTTAAAAGTACTTAGCTATGCTTCAACTTACTTGTGCACAACTTCCCCATTGTAGAGCTTGTCCTACTGCCAACCAGCTTTGTATCTGTAACTATGGGTTTCAAAATATCCATACAGTACTCCTCTATGCAAAATCTATGTCACAATAACAAAAAAGCCCACCATGTGAAGAAGTGTTAGGAACTAAATATTTTACTATGTTATATTTCATTGTAACATTCAGTTGAAATGTAACTAATCTTCAAGTTTCACCTATTCTACTAAACTGTTTTTAATATTCATATAATTAGCAGAACAAATTTATACTCAACATAACCCCTTCCTACATACTGATCTCACACTTCTTTGTGTATAAAATATTTAACAAAATTATATGAGAGGATCTGTACTTTCCACAAGAACAAACAAATACACAACAGCTAATGAATAATCAAATATTTAACAAAGACTCAGATTCTTTTCATCTATCCCTGCAACAGGATAATATATTATTTATAAAACAATATTTACTGATTTGTGTTCACATTTATAAGTATATACTACTATGGTACAGAAACTCTAATGTTTTCTATTTTCAAAATGATTCTGACTTTCTTTACATTACAACACCCAACAGATGCATTTTGGAAAGAAAAAGAAAATCTGGCTTAACTACCAGGAAACCAAACTTTTGATAAGTTCTACTAAGGTTGAATGCTAAAACTTTGTTGATAGTCCTGGAGACATGTATCTCAGTAGCCACAGGAATGTAAAACCTATACAAATAAATTTTAACTTTTTGATATACAGCTGCATTGTTGCAATCAGTATCAGCCTATCATGAAAAAAAATATTTTTCAACATACTAAGAAAAAATAAGCATTAACTATAT
The DNA here is from genome assembly GCF_001604975.1 of Cebus imitator. Taxonomy (NCBI): domain Eukaryota; kingdom Metazoa; phylum Chordata; class Mammalia; order Primates; family Cebidae; genus Cebus; species Cebus imitator. The sequence goes on from NW_016107445.1 coordinate 2,871,266, forward strand.
GCCAAAAAAACTATGAACTCTTTGAATCGTAGTATAATATATGTCACCTTAGTAAATCTACCATTTCCTTGTACTAAATAATTTAAAATAAGCATGACATGTAGCAATTTAAATAATAAAAAAATGAAAGTGGAAGGACTAAATGAATCATTATATTGCATAAACACATGTAATTTTTAAAAGTTGAAGTCAATGTATAACTAAAATTTTAAAGGTCTACTCAGACTTTAGTTTCTAGCCAAGATGGAGTAATGTGGCCTAAGTTTTCCTCCTGCCAGAAATAATCAATTATCAGATACAGTATCTACAACAATGGCTTTCCAGATACTGCGTATCAGGCAATGAAGGAGAATAATTGTTTGTTTCTCTACAGTGTGAGAAACAAACAAGATGATTCCTATGGTTGTCCAGACTATGGCCTTGAGAATGTTTCCAGGAAACAGTCGAACATGGGAAAACCCAGAAGTATGGCAGACTTCTGTAGAGACTCAGATGAGGATTGGGGGAAAACAAGGTACTACAGTTTGCTGAACAGAGTATTGGAGAGAAGAGAGCAGCACTGAGAAAAAGTTCTGGAAATCTGCTGAGGTATGCTTGAATATTCAGAAGAGTATGTTCAGAGTATGCATGTGAGGAAATTTCCAGAGGTCAGTGGAAGAACCTTATGGAAGGATTAGAGCATATAATGTCCAATGTACATAGGACCAGAAACAGCACCTATTCTCACAGATAGATTGAAAAATCTCATAATTCAGGATTATCTAGTAAAACAGATGGCTTTTGCCTCATTAGTGGAGAATAATTACCCCTATATTACAAGATGCTCTGAATAACCCAAAAAAATCTTCAAAAGAAGGCTAACAAGGACAAATTGTTTCAAGCAACTTAACAGTGTCCCTGAACAAAGATCAACAATATTTATAGAGATGCAAAAAATATCCAGCAAAAAAACGTTAAAATTAATAATGTTTACTATCTAAATATTACCAAGCTTGCAAATGAGCAGGAAAATACAACACAATGAGAAGAAAAAAATAAATAAATCAAAACCAAATCGGACCTCACACAGATGTTAGAATTTAAAGACAAGTTTATTTAAATAAATATTTTTAACTAGGTTCCATATGTTCAAAAGTTAAAGACATTGAATATATGAAAAAGGCCTGAAATGAACTCCTAGAGATGCTTCAGGTTAAAAAAAACAAACTGGATAATGTTAACATTAGACATTGGATTAGACATTGCAAAAAGAAAATGTCAATGAACTTGAAGTAGCAATAAAATATCCAAAATGAAATAAAATAACCCCCAAAAGTAGAATAACATCAGTGAACACTGAGACAGTTTCAAGCTTCCTAATGTATGTTTAGTTAGGGACCCTATAACAGAGGAAAGAAAGAAGATTGAAAAAATTAGAATAAATGACACAAAATCTTGAAATGTGATTAGAATTATAAACCTACCGAACCAAGGTACTCAGGAACCTGTTATATTCAAGAAGTTCAAGCACAGGAAACATAAAGAAAACTATATCAAGGCAAGTCATAGTAAAAGTGCTCAAAGCCATTTATAAAAAGAGAAACTTAATATCCAGAGAACAACAACAACAAAATTACATACAGAGAAACAAAATTAAGATGACAGTAGATTTGTATGTCAGAAACGATGTCAGAAACAAAGCAAGTGAGGAGATAGAATATCTTTAAAATATGAAAGAAAAAGCAAAAACTGCCCAAATAAAATATTATACTCAGCAAAAGCATCTTTCAAAAACATAAGCAAAATACATCCTTTTTAGACATACTAACCACAAATAATAGCCATTATACTCTCTTTACAAGAACTATTCACAGAAGTCTTTCAGACAGCCAGAAGATGATACCACATGGAAATATGGATTTACTTAAAGGGATAAAGAGCATTGAAAATGATAATTTCTTGTTTAAAAACAAGATTAAAAATGGGCAAAGTCTTTGAATAGGCACTTCACAAAAGAAGATATACAGATGGTAAATAAGGACAAAGAACGTTGCTCAACATTGTTAGCTCTTAGAGAAATATAAATTAAAACTAAAATGAGATAGCACTAAACACCTATGAGAATGGTTAATATAACTTTGTATATAATGGGTGTTGGCAAGGATATGGAGTAACTGGAATATTCTCACACTACTGGTAGTGATGTAAAATTGTACATCAATTTGACATTTTATTAAAAGGGTAAATATATACCTACTGTGTAATCTAGGCATTCTACATCTTGGGATTTACTTAAGCAAAAGTATAAAATAAACTTGTTTATTTTCATCAAATATTTGTAGGCTTATTTTCAGTATCCAAAATTTGGAAAATATTTAAATGTTGTTCAGTAGGTGAATGGATAAGGAAGTGAGTATATCCATTAAGTGGAACACTATTCAGCAATAAAAAGTAAAATATTGATATACAAATATAATATTAAAATAACTATTGCTAAGTAAAAAAGGAGTGCATACTGTATTATTCTACTGTTATTAAATCTACAGAATCAATGGGAATTTAGCCAATGGTTTTTTTTTTTTTTTTTTTTNTTTTGGAAATAAGGAAAAAAGCAGGAGGGATGAATTAAAATGGAAATTAGGAAAGTTTGGGGTGGTGAATATATTTAGTATCTCAGTTGTGGTGATGGTATCAAGATTGCATACACAGGCCAAAACTTCCATATTGTACAGTCTAAACATATGTAGTTAAGTGCATGTAAATTATACCTCAATGAAGTTTTTTGTTTAAAACAGTATTCTACTCATTTTTCTTACTATGCTCTGTCCTTCTGCCTATTCTCAATTGCATACATGTTCCTCATAGAGCACAGGGAAAGGCAAATCATTGTTGCTGATAAAGAAAAGTAAAATAGGGATTTCTGCCAAGATGGCCAAATAGGAACAGCTCCAGAGCACAGTTCCCAGCGAGAGTGACACAGAAGACAAGTGATCTTTGCATTTCCAACCAAGGTACCAGCTTCATTTCTTTTTTTTTTTTTTTTGCAATGTTTGGAACATTTTATTGAAGTACAAAATTGTTGGAATTTAGCTAATAGAAAAAACCAGGTTCATTTCAATGGGACTGTTGGACAGTGGGTGTAGCCCAAGGAGAGCAAACTGAGGCAGCGGTGCCCCACCAGGGAAGTGCAAGTGGACAGAGGATGTGAGACTCTTCCCCTCTGGTACTCCAGTTTGGATACCACACTTCTCCCATCGCCTTTGCAACCCACAGACAAGGAGATCCCTGGGCTGAAAACCACCACAAATTGTTAGCACAGATATGAGCAGCGGCTCCAGCTGGTGCCATGGGTTGTTGGCACAGACCTGGGTGGACATTTTGACTATCACCAGAGTGCCTATGGTATGGAACTTCCCACTCCCCAGAAAGAGGGGGAGCTGAAAGCAGGGAGACAGGTGATACGGCATGGCGGGTCCCACCTCCATAAAGACCAGCAAACTGAAACCCTCTCATTTGAGAGTTGTGCAGCCAGAACATGAGTTCAAGCTTGACCCAGGAAGATCGAGCTCAGTGGGGGGGGAAGGGCATCTGTCATTGATGATCTTACTGTGGAAATAAAAGCCAGAAGAAGATTAACAACTGGACTGGGCCCCTGGGAGCCCTGCAGCGCCTCTGCAGGTAGACAAGGGACAGACTGCCTCCTAAAGCAACTCCCTGACTCCTGGATAACCAAAAAGACAACATACAGAAGAGCTCTGGCTGACAACTGGCAGGTACCCTTCTGGGACAAAGCTTCTGGGAGGAAAGATCACACAGGAATACTTGCTGTTCTGCAGCCCTTGTGGGTGATTCCCAGGCAAGCAGGGTCTAGAATGGACCTCCAGCAGTCCTATAACAGAGGGGCCTGACTATTAGAAGGAAAATTAAAAAACAAAAAGAAATAGCTTCAGCATCAACAGAAAGGACGTCCTCTCATAGACCCTATCTGAAAGCCACCAACTTCAAAGACCAAAGGTAAATACATCCACAAATATGGAAAAAGGATCACCAGAGCAAAAAGGATGAATCATCAAAGACCAGAACGACTCTCCTCCTCCAAGGGACCACAGCCCCTCACCAGCAAGGGAACAAAACAGGATGGAGAATGAGTTTGATGAATTGACAGAAGCAGGCTTCAGACAATGGGTAATAACAAACTTCTCTGAGCTAAAGAACATGTTCTAACCCAATGTAAAGAAACTAAAAACCTTGAAAAAATGTTAGATGAAATGCTAATTAGAATAACCAGCTTAGAGAGGAACATAAATGACTTGATGGAGCTGAAAAACACAGCACAAGAACTTCGCAAAGCATAAACAAGTTTCAATAGCAGAATTTATCAAGCAGAAGAAAGGATATCAGAGATTGAAGATCAACTCAATGAAATAAAATGAGAAGGCAAAATGAGAGAAAAAAGAGTGAAAAGAAATGAACAAAGCCTCCAAGAACTATGGGATTATGTGAGAAGACCTAATCTACACTTGATCAGTGTGCCTGAATGTGACAGAGAATGAATCCAAGGTGGAAAAAAGTCTTCAGGATACTATCCAGGAGAACTTCCCCAGCCTAGCAAGGCAGGCCAACATTCAAATTCAGAAAATACAGAGAATACCACAAAGATGTTTCTTAAGAAGAGCAACCCCAAGGCACATAATCATCATATTCACCAGGGTTGAAATGAAGGAAAAATTTCTAAGGGCAGCCAGAGAGAAAGGTCAGTCACCCACAAAGGGAAGCCTATCAGAAACCCTACAAGCTAGAAGAGAGTGAGGGCCAATATTCAACATCTTTAAAGAAAAGAACTTTCAACTAAGAATTTCATATCCAGCCAAACTAAGCTTCATAAGTAAAGGAGAAATAAATCCTTTATGAACAAGCTACTGCTGAGAGATTTTGTTACCACCAGACCTGCCTTAAAAGAACTCCTGAAAGAAGCAATAAACATGGAAAGGAACGACCAGTACCAGACACTGCAAAAACAAACCAAATGTTAAAGGCCAGTGACACAATAAAGAAACTGCTTCAACTAATGGGCAAAACAATCAGCCAGTAACAAAATGGCAGGATCAAATTCACACATAACAATATTACCGTTAAATGTAAATGGCCTTAATGGACCAACCAAAAGACACAGACTGGCAAATAGAATAAAAAGTCAAGATCCATCAGTGTGCTGCATTCAGAAGACCCATCTCATGTGCAAAGACACACAAAAATTCAAAATAAAGGGATGGAAAAAGGTTTACCAAGCAAATGGAAAGAAAAAAAAAAAAAGCAGGGGTTGCAATCCTAGTCTCTAATAAAATGGACTTAAAACCAACAAAGAGCAAAAGAGACAAAGAAGGGCATTACATAATGGTAAAAGGATCAATGCAACAAGAAGAGTTAACTATCCTAAATATATATGCACCCAATACAGGAGCACCCAGACACATAAAGCAAGTTCTTAATGACCTACAAAGAGACTCGGACTCCTGCACAATAATAGTGGAAGACTTTAACACTCCACTGTCAATATTAGACAGATCAATGAGTCAGAAAACCAAGGACTTGAACACAGATCTGGACCAAACAGACCTAACATACATCTACAGAAGTCTCTACCCAAAAATCTACACAATACAGATTCTTCTCAGCATCACATCACTCTCTAAAATTGACAACATAATTGGAAGTAAATCACTCCTCAGCAAATGCAAAAGAACAGAAATCATAACAAGCAGTCTCTCAGACCACAGTGCAATCAAATTAGAACTCAAGATTAAGAAACTCACTCAAAACTGCACAACTACATGGAAATTGAACAACTTGCTTCGAAATGATGACTGGATGAACAATGAAATGTAGGAAGAAATAAAGATGTTCTTTGAAACCAATGAAAATGAAGATACAACGTACCAGAATCTCTGTGACACAATTAAAGCAATGTCTAGAGGGAAAATTAGGGCAGTAAATGCCAATGTGAGAAGTGAGGAAAGATCTAAAATCGACACTCTATCATCAAAATTGAAAGAGCTAGAGGCACAAGATCAAAAAAATTCAAAAGCTAGCAGAAGATAAGAAATAACTAAGATCAGAGCAGAACTGAGGAGATAGAGAAACAAAAAAAACCCTTGAAAAAATCAATAAATTCGGGAGCTGGTTTTTTTTAAAAGATCAACAAAACAGGCCACTAGCCAGACCAATAAAAAAGAATTGAATAGATGCAATAAGAAATAATAAAGGGGATATCACCACCAATTTCCCAGAAATACAAACTACCATCAAAGATTACTACAAAAATCTCTATGCACATAAGCCAGTAAATCTGGAAGAAATGGATAACTCCTGGATACTTTCACCCTTCCAGGACTAAACCAGAAAGAAGTTGAATCCCTGAATAGACTAGTAACAAGATCTGAATTTGAGGCAGCAATTAATAGCCTACCAACTAAAAAAAGTCCAGGTCCAGATGAGTTCACAACAAATTCTACCAGGCATACAAAGAGGGAGTGCTACCATTCCTTCTGAAACTATTCCAAACAATACAAAAAGAGGGAATGCCCCCTAACTCATTTTATGAGACCAACATCATCCTGATACCAAAACCTGGCAGACAGACAACTAAAAAAGAAAACTTCAGGCCAATATCCTTGATGAACGTCAATGCAAAAATCTTCAATAAAATACTGGCAAACCAAATCCAACAGCACATCAAAAAGCTTATCCATCACGATCAAGTAGGCTTCATCCCAGGGATGCAAGGCTGGTTCAACATATGCAAATCTATAAACATAATCCATCACATAAACTGAACCAAAGACAAAAACCACATGATTATCTCAATAGATGCAGAGTCCTTTGACAAAATTCAACAGCCCTTTATGCTAAAAACTCTCAATAACGTAGGTATCAGTGGAACATATCTCAAAATAATAAAAGCTGTTTACAACAAACCCACAGCCAACATCATACTGAATGGGCAAAAACTGGAAGCATTCCCTTTGAAATCTGGCACTAGACAAGGATGCCTTCTCTCACCGCTCCTATTCACTATAGTATTGGAAGTTGTAGCCAGAGCAATCAGGCAAGAAAAATAAATAAACGGTATTCAAATAGAAAAGGAGGAAGTCAAATTGTCTCTATTTGCAGATGACATGATTGTATATCTGGAAGACCCCATCATCTCAGCCCAAAATCTCCTGAAACTGATAAGCAATTTCAGCAAAGTCTCAGGATACAAAATCAATGTGCAAAAATAACAAGCATTCCTACACACCAATAACAGACTTAAAGAGTGCCAAATCAAGAAAGAACTGCCATTCACAGTTGCTACAAAGAGAATAAAATACCTAGGAATACAACTAAAAAAAGAAGGTGAAGGACCTCTTGAAGGAGAACTAGAAACCACTGCTCAAGGAAATAAAAGAGGACGCAAACAGATGGGAAAACATTCTCTGCTCATGATCAAGAAGAATCAATGCCATGAAAATGGCCATACTGCACAAAGTAATTTATAGATTCAATGTTAGCCCCATCAAGCTACCATTGACCTTCTTCACAGAACTGGAAAAAAAGCACTTTAAACTTCATATGGAACCAAAAGAGAGCCCGTATAGCCAAGACAACCATAAGCAAAAAGAACAAAGCTGGAGGTATCATGCTACCTGACTTCAAACTATACTACAAGTCTACAGTAATCAAAACAGCATGATACTGGTACCAAAACAGAGATGTAGACCAATGGAACAGAACAGAGCCCTCAGAAGTAATGCAACACATCTACAACCATCTGATCTTTGACAAACCGGACAAAAACAAGCAATAGGGAAAGGATTCCCTGTTTAATAAATGGTGTTGGGAAAACTGGCTAGCCATGTGCAGAAAGCTGAAACTGGACCCCTTCCTTATAAGCTGAAATTAATTCCAGATGGATTAAAGATTTAAACATAAGACCTAACACCATAAAAACCCCAGAAGAAAACCTAGGCAATACCATTCAGGACATAGGCATGGGCAAGGACTTCATGACTAAAACACCAAAAGCAACGGCAACAAAAGCCAAAATCAACAAATGGGATCTAATTAAACTTAAGAGTTTCTACACAGCAATAGAAACAATCATTAGAGTGAACTGGCAACCAAGATAATGGTAAAAATTTTTTTGCAATCTACTCCTCTGACAAAGGGCTAATATCCAGAATCTACAAAGAGCTAAAACAGATTTACAAGAAAAAAAATCAAACATATCCGTTCAAAAGTGGGTGAAATATATAAACAGACACTTTTCAAAAGAAGACATTATGCAACCAACAAACCCATGAAAAAATGCTCAACATCACTGGTCATTAGAGAAATGCAAATCAAAATCACATTGAGTTACCATCTCACACCAGTTAGAATGGCGATCATTAAAAAATATGGAGACAACAGATGCTGGAGAGGTGTGGAGAAATAATAACAGTTTTACACTGTTGGTGGGAGTGTAAATTAGTTCAACTATTGTGTAAGACAGTGTGGCAATTCCTTAAGGACCTAGTAATAGAAATTTCATTTGACCTAGCAATCCCATTATTGGATATATACCCAAAGGATTATAAATCATTAAATTATAAAGACACATGGACATGTATGTTCACTGTGGCACTGTTTACAAGTGGAAGCACCTGGAACAAACCCAAATGCCCATCAATGATAGACTGGATAAAGGAAATGTGGCACATATATACCATAGAATACTACGCAGCCATAGAAAAGGATGAGTTCATGTCCTTTGTACGGTTACGAATGAATCTGGAAACCATTATTCTCAAAATGACACAGGAGCAGAGGACCAAACACCACATGCTCTTACTCATAGGCAGGTGTTGAACAATGAGAATGCATGGTCACAGGGAGGGGAACATTACACACTGGGGTCTGTTGGGGGTTGGGGGACTAGGGGAGGGACAGCAGTGGGTGGGGAGGTTGGGGAGGGATAACATTGGGAGAAATGCCTGATGTAGGTGATAGGGGGATAGAGTCAGTAAACCACCACGGCATGTGTGTACTTAGGCAACAATCCTGCAAGATCTGCACATGTACCCCAGAACTTAATTTAAAAAAAAGTAAAATAAGAATAAAGAAACCTTATCACTTCGCAATGCCTCCCTGCTTGAAAGAAGATGGTACACTCACTAATCCTATGTGATTGTATGTGATATGTATGCATATGTTTTAATGTCTTTTTCTTAAACAGAGTTAGGTCAGGTAGGTTAGACCACCCATTGATATGTCAATTCATGTCTACCCAGTGAATCATTTTAAAAGTCATGACATTCCAGGAATAAAGTGAAGTCTAAATTACCTAACAAAGGTCCTTCAATAATCTAATACAGCATTTACAACACAGCTAATTATGAATAATTCTCAGACACATCTATTTAAAATTTTTAGAAAGCTTCATTTCTCCTGGAAAAAAAAAAAGTATTTCAGTGTAAGAAAAGGACAACTCTGTTTGCAAATACCTGTAGCATGCATGGTGAAATGTATTGAAAATTTCAAATTAGAGTTTATTTCTTAAATTTTGAGACCTTCGTTAAATGAACCCATGTTCAGGTTCAGCTGCTTACCACTTGCAAGCCAAATGCAAGAGATTGGGTCGATGGGAGAAAAAACAGGTTTATTAAGAAAGCCAGCAAAACTGGGAATATGGTGAACTAGCGTTCTAAAGCAGTCAGAGGATTTTATGGGAGAGGGATATGTGGAAGAGTAGAGGGGTGACCAAGGACAGTAGACATCTCAGCAAGTGAAGGTCTGAGGAAGTTGGGAACTTCTTTGTCCTTGGTCAGGTCACAATGTTCCTATAAATTTTTAACTAAACATAATTGTTTTCATACTTCTCCTTTAATACCAGAGTTAGTTTCAAAAATTACACGATTGCTGTTTTTGCATATTATCTCAGTGTTCTAAAATTATCCTACCAATGAGAATGAATGAGTAAAGTCACCTTAAAAATGAAATGTATTATGTTAGTTCTTTTGTTATTTTCATTGTTATTAATACTCCTCTGTTAAATTCCAAGGAAATGACATGGGTGGTCATGTGTGAGGCTCTTAGGCAATATAATACAATGTAAAACCCTTCATATCAGTAATTTATATCTTCATGACTATGATTCTTAGCCAAGAACATTTTTAATGACAGGTGGAATATCTTGGGCTCTTCTGCTGAGGTACCCAATGAACTGGGATAAAAATAATCTGAATTCACAATATATAAAAGTTATATCAAATGTTAACTATCTTAGCAACCAGTAAATCCAGAATTAAATTGCACAAGCAGAGCAAAATAAAACATTCTTTTTACTAACAGACCTAAGAATGAAGCTTCTCAGCTCATTGGAGAAAACTTTCTTGTAACTTGCAGAGTTATCTGAGATTTGTTTGTATCAATACTGTAACTCTATCAGGCAAGAAAATATGCAGAAGCTGAAAATTTCACTAGCTTACCTAATAAAACCACTGAGAGATGTAAAGATTATTTAATCCAGGAATTGTTACATTAGGAAGGTTGTATTATTTTAAAGTTAAGCAAAAAATGTAAATTATTTAGATGCATATCAAGATACACAGAAAGAAAAAGAAACAGATTTATGTTACCACAATTCCAAATATTTATTTTAAAAATCTCCTTGAATATAGATTGCAAGGGGAAGTGATGGAGAATGGTAATTGCAGAAAATACAGGTCTAAACCTAACTTTAATTAAAAAACAACCTTCAAAGTTTAATCAGGATCATTAATTTCCTTTTATATATGTGTATATATGTATGAATGTGTGTTAATGGATACAGGAAAGGTGACAATGAAGAGAAGAGGTAAGTATAAGGATTGAGATTTATCATCATTATTTCCAGAAATTATTTCAAATTGGGTATTACTCTTACAGTGGTAGAAATTTTTAAAAGAGATCACAAGATGAAATACAGTTGGAAAATGCTATATACAAGCCAGATACAGTAAGGGCCTCATAGAGGTTTATAATTCTTATTAGCATATTAAAGACTTATGTGGTCCCCAGTAGATAAATTTACTTAAATTGTTCCAGTCAGAATACTCCATACTTATTTATCCACAGAAATATTTTCTTGGAATATTATAAAATTATCTCTTTGGAAAGGTATCATTTTAGTTAGGTCTCTGAAAATACATTACTCGGTTTTTACACCGTGACTCAATTTGCTTTTCCATGAGAAAGAATGGATCTGGATCAGGAGAGGTGGAAATTTAGTTTCCATATTTTGGAGCTTTTCTAAAAACAATTACTGATGCATAATAGATGTACATAGTTTGGGGATGTCTGTCATAATTTAATATTTATATAACTTGTAAACATCAAATCAGTGTACTTGGGATATCTGTCACCTTAATTAGTCATTTTTTCTTTATGCTAGAAGCATCTGAATTCTTCTATTCCAGCTATTTTGAAATAGACAACCGATTCTTGTAAACTATTGTTACTCTACTGTCTTTTAAACACAGGCTTTATTTCTTCTATTAAACAGTATATTTGCATTCATTAATCAACTTCTCTTCATTTCTTCCTCCCTCTACCCTTTCTGGCCTCTGGTAATGACCAATCTGTTCTGTATCTTTATGAGATACCTATTTTAATTCTCTCATGAGTGAGCAATGTAACATTTTTCTTTCTGTGTTTGGCTTATTTCTCTTACCATATATATGGTATATTTACATATATCCTTCCTCTGTAATGTTTTTAGATGTTACCTGTCGTCTCTGCTTTACAAGGTGTTCAGGAGTCTAAAAAGGAAGCAAATCCTCCACACATTAGAAAATTACAATAACTCACAAAAATTTGGTAAGTTAATAAGTAGCTCATACATGTATGTAGAATGAAAGCCAAATAAATGGCTTATATTTGGCCATAAGAAACAAAGAAATAAATTGAAGCTTTGAATACATTGAAGAATATCCTATAATATTTGGTCCATCTTTTGAGAATGACTTCTGGAGGACAATTTCAAAATACTAGCCTAGATTGAGAATCATAGTATCAAAAGTCCATGTGGTCCTGAGTTTCTACTAATCAATCCTGCATTATATAAGATATATTTTATTATTAGCCAAAATGTATAAATATTGTGTTAATAAACTGCTATTTATGAATGATTTGTTTCATAGATGTGACCAGATTACAGATGAAATACCTAATGATATCCTTCATCTTTACATTCTGACATACTGTGTTCAGTTATAAAAAAAAAAGGAAGGAAAGCAGATATTTTGCATTGAATCAAATAATATTTTTAGTCCTATTGTTGTAATATGTCACACAGGTAAATCATATCAATCATGCAAGTTGCAGAAAAGAATTAAAACTCAAGGTATAGTAATTTAAGACATACCTAACAGATATAATTATGTACATTACTCCATTGAAAATATGTGGCTTTCCTTTGCAGCTCAGTAGCATGTAGAATATTGAAAGCATGTGTGGCATCTCCTGTGGATTACTTGCCCTATCACCTTTCTCCACTGTATTGTAAAGTCTAGAAGCTTAAAGCCCTATTTTCCAGGTTCTTTGTTGCCACAGTTCTGGAAGTGAATTTCATTACATAATTGAATACTCATATAGGGTTTTAAAGGGAAGTTCTTTCTCTTGCCTGCTCCAATATTTCTACAGGCAGATGAAAGCATGGAGATCCACATATCAAGAGGATATTGCAGCTTTCCAAAGTCTATTCACCAGATTAATATGTAGCTGTGGGAGCAGCAAGAGTTGGAAGCTGCAGAATGTTTTAGCTCCACTAGTTTCTGTGGCTCCCTGTAGTTACTTCACTCCCACTGAGTCACATTTCCCAATAACTTTTCTAAGCATAACATTCCCTGTATTTAATCTTTTAAGCTTAATAGATTTATGCTTTTTATGCTGAACTAGCACTGATACAATAGAAATGACATATAACCAAAATATAGAAAAAAATAAAGTTTTCATATTTAAAAATATGAATATATACAAAAAATAATGCAATATATAATAAAAATAAATAACTGAAAGTCACTAAAATACTACAAACCCTTATGTTGTATTTGCAGTGCAGGTGGGATTACAGGTACATTTATTTCTATAAAAGTGTTGTTGGGAAAATATTGGGGATAAAATTCTGTTTTCTCAAATGTGTCTTTGTTTTCTGTTTGTTTAACAAGCATGCTTATTCTTCCATTTAAGAGAGAACAAAACAGAACTCATATGTTGCTTGGTTCCCCATCATCAATATCAGTAAACTCATTTTTCTTTCCTTTCTTTAGATTCTTGAGAGTAGATATTAAAACTGGCTTTTTAAAGTAAGGATTTTATATCGTCATTAAGCTGCCTATTCTCCATCAAACTGTTATTGACTAAAACTAGGATAACTTTAATGAAAATATTGGTTTACAAAAAGTGTAAAATGGCTAACTATCTTGACTTTGTTCCTTATTATACATAGCTTCAGATTTAATAAATGCTTTGGATTTTTAAATGAAAGAATACTATTTATTAAACTTTTAAAAATTATATATAAATCATTTTAATTATAAGAAAAATTCTATATTTAATAATTTGTATAATTATATATAATTATATATACAGTACACACACATACATTTACTAACAAAGAATCTACATATGCATTACCTGAAGTAAACCTCTTAATAATACTAATAAGTTTCTGTTTACAGAGTAGGAAAAGCAGTCCTGGCAAATTTAAGTGCTTGAATCAAACTAATTAGCTAAGAGGCAGAACTAAAATTTTAGGACAGATTACCTGAATTATGAGTCATATAATTCTTTATTACATGATGATTTCTTACATTAAGCATCTAATGTTTATTAAATTTTAGCTGACTGATATAAAACAATTATATGTAAGAATAAGAAGTTACAACTTTCAATAAGAAATTTAAAATATTATTTCAGCTCAGGTTTAAGTTACATTCTCACTGAATTAAATTCATATTCAGAAACTTATATATTTATACATAGATATATATTACTGAGTAGTTGTTCTTCTCAAACCTCCATTACATTTGTTACATTGACTAAATTATATTTCCTGGAAAATTATAATGTGATTTTAAATAAGTAAGCTAAATTTAATCAGTTGTTTTGTACATTATCTGAATAGAGACTAGATTAGTTAAAAAGAAAGAAAGAAATAATTTTTAAAGAAACTAAAAATCAATTAAGAATGAGTTATATCTTGGCCTGGTGTGGGGAAAGAATGCCATACCAGTGAATACAAGTATCCAATCTTGATAGATTTATGTTAGGTGCAATTAACTCGTATAAAACATATTGAGGTTTAAAAAATAACAATCCAGAGTCTTTAAGATTATCTCACTCCCATTTTTTGGAATCAGATAACTGAGTGTGGTTGAATCTAGATTCACTGCATACCTAATATGTGGTTCTGGGATATTGAACTTGTGATTTAATTCCTGCATACATAATTGAGACTAGTAATATCATTAATGCCTCAGGATTATTGTGGGGATTGAATAAATATATCTAAAGCTCTTACTGTTATATATTAATTGGTTAATAAATGTTAGGAAGCTCTAAATAGTAATTAACATAATGAGTTAATTGCTATAAACTAGGTAATAAAGTAAATGTTTAAATACATAATCTTCTTACAAAGAATTCATGAGCTAGGATCATTTCTTTAGATGAGGGAACTGAACACAAAAAGCATCCCACCAATAATCAGTGACTACTAATATTCCAAAATGCTTTGTAGATGTACAATTTCTCACTTAGATCTGAGATTGTTTACATACCAGTCTACTGTAAATTTAGCCACAAAGACCCAATTCCTAAGAGGGTAATTTGGGGATATGAAAATTTTAATTACTTTGTGCATCTGCAAAGTGGAAGATTAAATTTTAGAAAGCAATGAGTAACCAACAAGGCACTATATTCTTATATGATTTTATTTGACCCTAGAGGATAGATTCATTTTGTCACTTTATGAACTTGAGAAAAATTCTGTGTTTCTATGGAATAATTGTGAAATTTTAAATTCAGATTTTTTAATTTGTTCTGATCTTAACATGTTTTACAACTATACATTCTATTTGAATATCAAATCCCCTGAGAATATGTAGGAAAAATTTTCATGAGCTATAATAATTCAGTTTAATATTTATTGTTTATGTGATATGATTATAAATAGAATAATCCAGAAGGCTGACTAGACATCACCCTTCTTCCTGATCTCACATTTACAGAAGAAAGACTTTCACTAGAATAACTTTCCTGAACTCTTTCCATTCTCCTTCCAACTTCTTTCCAAGTGAGGGAAAATGGCATCTATAAGGATATGTACGTAAATGGAGGGTTTGAGAAAAAGTGCTCAGTCCCTTCCTTCCTTTCTTGTAATCCCTCTGTCCTCCTCCTCTTCTAGTGCATCTCCTCCTCCTCATCATCATCACCATCACTGTCATAGGTATCATTTATTGTTTTCATCATTTTAGCCTGTCTGCCTTCAGTGAAGGCATATTCTATTCAACTATAAGTTATGTTACAAGTTTAGGGGAGTGGGTTCTGTTCCATGAGGAATGGGGCAGGAGGGATGGAATTGTCCAGGAGAGTCGGTAACTGGGTAGGTAAATCTTTTCTTCTGGGGTGAATGATAATTGAGCAATACGGTTCACACATATGAGGTAATATTCTTCAATCTTTGTATTAATAATAAAGGTGTGCCTGAATTATACATCTACTCCTAAATTAGTTTTGACTTTTGTAAGGGATAAAATATCACTTCTCCCTTAAAAATTTCAACACATTGAGTTGTCAAACACCGCATGTTCTCACTTATAGGCGGGTGTTGAACAATGAGAACACGTGGACACAGGGAGGGGAGCACTACACACTGGGGTCAGTTGGGGGGAAATAGGGGAGGGACGGTGGGGGGTGGGGAGCTGGGGAGAGATAGCAAGGGGAGAAATGCCAGATGTAGGTGATGGGGAGGAAGGCAGCAAATCACACAGCCACGTGTGTACCTATGCAACAATTTTGCATGTTCTTCACATGTACTCCAAAACCTAAAATGCAATAAAATAAATAAATGGGAAAAAAAAAATTTCAACACACCAGCATCTATTGTTTCTTGACTTTTTAATCACCATTCTGACTGGCATGAGATGGTATTTCACTGTGGTTTTGATGTGCATTTCTCTAATGATCAGTGATGGTGACATTTTTTATGTTTGTAGGCCATATAAATGTCTTCTTTTGAGAAGTGTGTGTTCATATGATTTGCACATCTCCTGGTAAGGCTGTGGAGAAATAGGAACGCTTTTACACTGTTGGTGGGAATGTAAATTTGTTCAACCACTGTGGAAGACAGTGGCAATTCCTTAAAGATCTAGAACCAGAAATACCATTTGATCCCGCAATCCCAATACTGGAACATAAATCATTCTACTGTAACAACACATACACACATATATTTACTGCGACACTATTTACAATACCAAAAACATGGAACCAACCCAAATGTCCATCAGTGACCAACTGGATAAAGAAAATATGCCACTTATAAACCATGAATACTATACAACCATTAAAAAGAATAAGATCATGTCCTTTGCAGGGAAATGGATGAACCTGGAAGCATCATCCTCAGCAAACTAACACAGGAACAGAAAACAAAACATGACATGTTCCCTCTCATAAGTGAGAGTTGAATAATGAGAACACATGGACACGGAGAGGGGAACAACACACATCTGGGCCTGTAGGGTGGTGGGGGTCAAGGGGAAGGAGAGCACTAGGACAAATGCCTTATGCATGCAGGGCTTAAAGCCTAGATGATGGGTTGATAGGTGCAGCCAACAATCATGGCACATGTATACCCATGTAACAAACCTGCACATTCTGCACATGTATCCCAGAACTTCAAGTAAAATAAAATAAAAAATTTTAACACACAGGACAGTTACAATACCTTCATTGTGAGCCTAGACAGGCAGAAGAAAAGAAAAATAAGAGACTCTAGAACTGTGAAGCCAAACCCCTCCCTTTCATATTTTCATTTTGCAGTAACTGCTGTGAAGGTATTTGTATTGCCTTGAACATCTTCCAACTCTCTTACCTATTTTCCCTGGCTATTTTACTATTAGAGAAAGTGTAAATGTATTCAGAAGCTGCTTACCAACAGACTTAATGTTGACTCTCCACATATGTAAAATATTTCACTGAAATGCTATGTTGAGGTTTATTAAAATAAAATATATTTTACTCAAACAAGAATTATGATAATTTGGTAGTAGACAAAATAACAACAAAGCAAGCACTTTTGCTGCCAGTGTAGGAGCAGCCAGAGGGAGCACATTTATATTGAACTCTCAAGAGGCAGAAAGATCATATCATAGGTTATTTCTGGATTTCACAATTATTTGAACTGATAAAAGGAATTACTAAACTCCCTAGAGATATGCACAATAATTAGTTTACCTAATAACACATTCAATTCTTTCATAATAAAGCATAAAAGTTTTCAATATTATATCTTTATTAGGGTCAAAAACTTGGTTTCCAGGTAAAAGTCCCCAGTATAATCAGGAAATCTGAGGAAAAAGACTAACGAAGGAAGGAAGAAGATGAAAATAGAATGTTTTGAAATTCTGTCATAATGTTGGTATCTGTGCAATTTCCTGCTGACGGGTGAGCTCCTCTCCTAACTAGTGCTAATTACTACTAATTTCTCACAATGAAAAAATAGAAAAGATAGAAGATGTTTGCCAGGCACTCGTTTCAACCAGGTTCAAGACATTTTTCAGAACTGTTTTTGTGACCAGGCTCACCTAAAGCCCAGAAAGAGCAGAAAAACAGTGCATTTTGCTGAAGGAATTTCCCAAGAATTGAAAGAATTCAAGTATATATATGGAATTTTAACCCAACATTTTTGCTTGTGACTATTGATAGCATTAATGAAGATGAAGAGCGCCCCATATACTTCTAACATATATCAAAATCCTAATGTATTTATTCAAAGAAAGTACTAAAACCAAGGGAAGATCAAAATGAAGGCAGAAAATAAATAACTTTTTTTCTGAACAAGAAATGAATAAGCAGCATTCTGTTAAAAATCTGATCTTTAGAATTGTTCCAATTCTTTGAAATATTTCCATACGTATTATGTATATGAAGAATGACATTCTAATAAGATGGATAAGGTAAATAGATAAATATACCTCTAATTAAAAATTTTAAATGATAAAATACTAAGAGAAGAACAAATAAAAATATTAAAGAGTTTTCAAAAGAATGTAAAATTTCTTCTAGAAACATATCAGCAAGGACTTTATACATGGATACTTAAAACTAAGACTAGGAGTCAAATCATGTGTGAGCACATGTTCATACTTTGCTCTCTTCCACTGAATTTTTTCTTGCAATAGTAGGACTCAGGAATTTTTACCTTCACTTAATGGTTCATTTCCACTTCAGGACGTGGGTAGCTTCTCTAATTTGACGTGAATACAGCCACACCTCATTTTTTATACTTCATTTTATTGCATTCATATGTATAGTGACTTTTTCTAATGCAAGTTTTATAGCAACCATACATCAGGCAAGTTAATCAGCACCATTTTTTAAACAGCATGTGGTCAGGTCTTATTTTTGTGTCACATTTCCATATTTATTCGAATATTTCAAATATTAATATTATTGTATATGTATGGTGATCTGTGATCAGTAATCCTTGATGCTACCATTGTAACTGTTTGGGGTGCCTGGGACTGTCTCATAGAAGGCATTGAACTTAATTGATAAATACTGTGTGTGTTTTTACTGCTCCACTGACTGGCTGTTCTCCTATTTTTCCTCCCTCTCCTTAGGCTACATATACACCCTGAACCACAACAATATTGAAATTAGGCTAATAAATAACCCTTAAATAGCCTCTAATATTTTAAGTGAAAGGAAGAATGTCATGTTTCTCAATTTAAATCAAAAGCTGGAAATGATTAAGCTTAATAAAGAAGCAGGGAAGATGAAATATGCTGGAAATGAGGCCTCTTGTACTGAACAGGTGCAAAGGAAAAGTTATTGAAAAATATTTAAAAAGCGCTACTCTGTTGATGAATGATAAGGAAGCCAAACAGCCTTATTGCTGACATGGAAAACATTGGAGTGATCTGGATAGAGAATCAAAACAGCCACAGCATTTCCATAAGCCAAAGCTTAATCCAGAGCAAGGCCCTAACTCTTCAATTTTATAAAGACTGAGAGAGGTGAAGAAGCTTCAGAAGAATAGTTGAAAGATAGGCAAAGTTGGTTCATGAGCTTTAAGGGAAGAAGCCATCTCCATACATAGAAATCAAAAGCGGGCAAAGGATATGAACAGACACTTTAAAAAGAATACATACATGAGGCCAAAAAACATGAAAAATTCTCATCATCACTGGTCATTAGAGAAATGCAAATCAAAACGACATTGAGATACCATCTCATGACAGTTAGAATGACGATCATTAAAAACTTTGGAGACAACAGATGCTGGAGAGGATGTGGAGAAATAGGAACACTTTTACACTGTTGGTGGGAGTGTAAATTAGTTACCATTATGGAAGACAGTGTGGCGATTCCTCAAGGACCTAGAAATAGAAATTCCATTTGACCCAGCAATCCCATTACTGGGTATATATCCAAAGGATTATAAATCGTTCTACTATAAGGACATGTGCACACGAATGTTCATTGCAGCACAGTTTACAATAACAAAGACCTGGAACCAACCCAAATGCCCATAGATGATAGACTGGACAGGGAAACTGTGGCACATATACACCATGGAATATTATGCAGCCATCAAAAACGATGAGTTCGTGTCCTTTGCGGGGACATGGATGAAGCTGGAAGCCATCATTCTTAGCAAACTGACACAGGAGCAGAAAATCAAACACTGCATGTTCTTACTCATAGGCGGGTGTTGAACAATGAGAGCACATGGACACAAGGAGGGGAGCACTATACACTGGGGTCTGTTGGAGGGAAATAGGGGAGGGACAGTGGGGGTGGGGAGTTGGGGGGGATGGCATGGGTAGAAATGCCACATATGGTTCAGGGGGAGGAAGGCAGCAAACCACACTGCCACGTGTGTACCTATGCAACAATCTTGCATGTTCTTTACGTGTACCCCAAAACCTAAAATGCAATAAAAAAAAGAAAGAAATGCAAGGTGAAGCAGCAAGTACTGATCTAGACATTGCAGCAAATTATCCAACAGATCTAGTTAAGAAAATTGATGAAATTGAGTACATTAAACAACAGGCTTTCAGTGTAAACAAAACAGCCTTCTCTTGGAAGAAGATGCTATCTAGTACTTTCATAGCTAGAAAGGAGGGGACAATACCTTGATTCAAGGCTTCAAAGGACAGGATGACTCTCTCATTAGGGCTAATGCAGCTGGTGACTAAGTTTTAGCCAATGTTCATTTAGCATCCCTATTATAAAATTCAAGGGTCCTGAAGAATTATGCTACATGTACTCTGTCTGTATTCTGTGAATAAAACAAGAAAGCCTAGATAAATCCACATTTGTTTACAGCATGGTTTACTTAATATTTTAAGCCCACTATTTAAACCTACTACTCAAAAAAAAAAAATACTTTTTTCAAAATATTGCTACTCACTGAAATATCTTTAGTCACCAAAGAGGTCTCATAGAGCTGTAAAAGGAAGTTAATGCTATTTTTATTCCTGCTAGTAAAACATTCATTCTACAGTCCATGGGTGAAGGAGTTATTTTGACTTCCAAGTCTTATTCTTTAAGAAATATATTTTATCAGGGTATAGCTGCCATAGATGTTGGCTGCTCTTACGGATTTGGGCAAAGTAAATTAGACATGATTCAGCATTCTACATGCCATTGAAAACATTTGGGATTTATGGAAGGCAGTCAACATATCCATATTAACCAGGAGTTTAGAAGTTTACTCCAACTTTCCTGGATGTTTTTGAGGGGTTTAAACTTCAGTTGACAAAGTAACTGCAGAGGTGGTAGAAATAGCAAGAGAAATAGATTTAGAAGTAGAGCTTGAGAGCTTAGCTGAATTCTTTTAATCTCATGGTAAAACTTAAATAGATGACAAGTAGATTCTTATGGATAAGCAGAGGTTTTCTGAGATGGAATATACTGCTGGTGAAGATGCCATGAACATTGTTGTAAAGACAACAAAGGATTTAGAATATTGCATTAACTTAGTTGATAAAGAAGTGACAGGATTTAAGAAAATTGACTCCAACTTTGAAAGAAATTCTACTGTGGCTGAAATTCTATCAAATAGGTTCTTATTCTCATACTGCAGAGAAATCTTTCATGAAAGCCAGAGTCATTCACTGAAGTAAACTTCATTGTCTTATGTTAAGAATTTGTGGGCGGTGGGGGAGTGAGCTCCAGCCTGGTGGACCCTTCCTGCCGCCGCCCTAAAAAAATAAAAATAAAAGTAAATAAAATAAATTAAAAAAAAAAGAATTTGCCACAGCCACCCCAATCTTCAGCAACCACCACCCTGGATTAGTCAGCAGCAATCAACACTGAGGGAAGACCCTTCACCAGCAAAAAATTAGGACTCCTTGAAGGCTCAGATGATCATTACGATTTTTTTTTTTGCAATAGAATATGTTTAATTAAGGTATATAGATTGTTTTTAAGATAATGCTTTCACACACTCAATAGATTATAATATAGTGTAAAGATAACTTTTATATGCATGAAAAAACAAAATTGTTGTCCCTCATTTTATTGCAACATTTGCTTTACTTTAGTATTTGACCACAATATCTCCAAGGTATGCCTACAAATTAGGTTATAAAAATAGTTTATTTATGATCAATGCTGACAAGGTATGAATAAAACTTTGGTGTTCTTATTCAAGTTTCTAAATAAATCTTTAGGTATAGAAAATAAAGGCCTATTGACCTAAAATTTAAACACTGCTAAGTTTTTGCAGAGTCTGTGGAAAAAAAACAAAAAACCTCCTGCCTTTTTTCCCCCTAGGGCATCTGTATAAATATTTAATATGTATCTGTTTGCCATTTAAAAATTATAATTGCTAAAGATCAATACTGGAAGACATTTGCGGTTCTTGTTGGTGTGGAATTATTTGATTTTTTCATTTAATGAGCACAAGGTCAAATCCCCAAGAAAGAGCTAAAGAAAATAGCCTGTTCTTAGTTTTCTATTGATTTTTTTCTGATATATTAATGAAATACATATAAAATATTGAAATAAATTTTGTACAAATTATTCATTCACAGGCAAAGTATGCATTAATTATATGTCTTTCTCCTTGTTCCTACAACTGTATTGAATAAAGAGATCTATTTTATATTTCAATTATATTAATTATAATTCAACATATATTAAAATAATTTCAATTTTATTTAATATTTACTTTTTCACAAATTATTGGGATACAGGTGTTATTTGTTTGCATTATTAAGTTCTTTAGTGATGATTTGTAAGATTTTGGTGCACCCATAACCCTAGTAGTATACACTGCACCATATTTGTAGTCTTCTATCCCTCACTCCCTCCCACTCTTCCCTCCAAGTCTCCAATGTCCATTGCATCATTTTTATGCCTTTTCATCCTCATAGCTTAGCTCCCACATATCAGTGAGAACATACGATGTTTGGCTTTCCATTCCTAAGTTACTTCACTTAGAATAATAGTCTCCAATCTCATCCAGGTCACTGAGAATGCTATTAGTTCATTCCTTTTTGTGGCTAAGTATTCCATCATATATACACACATTTGTGTATATATATACATATATATGTATATGTGAATATATTATATATACATATATATGTATATGTGAATATATAATATATACATATACACATGTATATATGTTATATATAATTATATATACATGCACATGTATATATATGCTATATAATATATATACACACACGTATATGTTAATATATATACATACATATTTATGTATATATACTATATATATATATTTTATATATGTATATATATATCTCTCTCTCAGTTTCTTTATCCATTTGTTAATTGATGGGCATTTGGGTTGGTTCCATGATTTTGTAATTGTGAATTATGCTGCTATAAACATGACTGTGTAAGTATCTTTTTAGAATAATGACTTCTTTTCCTCTGGGTTGATACCCAGTATTGGATTGCTGGATCAAATTGTAGTTCTATCTTTAGTTCTTTAAGGAATCTTTCACTGTTTTCTATTGTGACTGTACTAGTCTACATTCCCACCAGCAGTGTAGGTGTTCCCTTTTCACCATCCACCTCAGCATCTACTGTTTTCTGATTTTTTGATCATGGCCATTCTTGCAAGAGTGAGGTGGTATCACACTGTAGTTCTGATTTGTATTTCCCTGATCATTAATGGTGTTGAGTATTTTTTAATATGTTTATTGGCCATTTGTATATCTTATTTTGAGAATTGTCTACTCATGTCCTTAGCCCAATTTTGGATGGGATCATTTGTTTTTTATTACCAATTTGTTTGAGTTTGTTGTCGATTCTGGGTATTAGTCCTTTGTCAGATGTATAGACTTGTGAAGATTGTCTCTCACTCTGTGGGTTGTCTGTTTACTCTTCTATCTGTTCCTTTTGCCATGCAAACGCCCTTTAGTTTAGTTAGACCCCTGTAATTTATCTTTGATTTTATTGCATTTGCTTTTGGGTTCTTGGTCATGAAATCCTTGGCTAAGCCAATGTCTAGAAGAGTTTTCCAATGTTATCTTCTGGAATTTTTATAGTTTCATGTCTTAGGTTTAAGTCCTTAGTCAATCTTGAGTTTAATTTTGTATAAGGTGAGATATGAGAATCCAATTTCATTCACCTGCATGTAACTTGCCAATTATCACAGCACCATTTGTTATAAAGGATGTCCTTTCCCCACTTCTATGGTTTTGTTTGCTTTGTCCAAGATCTGTCAGTTGTTAAGTATTTGGGTTAATTTCTGGGTTTTCTATTCTGTTCCATTGGTCTATGTACCTATTTTGTATCAATACCATGCTGTTTCAGTGACTATGGCTTTATAGTATAGTTTGAAATTAGGTAGTGTGATGCTTCCAGATTGATTCTTTTTGCTTAGTCTTGCTTCGACTATGCAGGCTTTTTTTTTTTTTTTTTTTTTTTTT
>NW_016107445.1:2895468-2930734 GCF_001604975.1 Cebus imitator
TTTTTTGATTCTATATGAATTTTACAACAGTTTTTTTCTAGTTCTGTGAGTCTGTTTCATTTCTCAGTGAGAATATTTGAATTTTTCTCTCTTCTTTCCTTGGTTAATCTTGTCAATAGTCTATCAATTTTATTCACCTTTTCAACGAAACCAGCTTGTTTCATTTATCTTTTGTATGTTTTTGTTTGTTTAAATTTCACTTAGTTCTGTTTTGATCTTGGCTATTTTCTTTCTTCTGATGGGTTTAGGTTTTCTTTGTTCTTGTTTCTCTAGTTCCTTGAGGTGCAACCTTAGATTGTCTGTTTGTGCTCTTTCAGTCTTTTTGATGTAGGTGTTTAGGGCTACGAACTTTCCTCTTAGCACAGCCTTCACTATATCCCAAAGTTTTTGATATGTTTTGTCATTTTTGTCACTCAGTTTGAAGAATTTTTTAATTTCCATCTTGATTTCATTTTTGACTCAGTGCTTATTCAGGAATATGTTATTTAATTTCCATGGTTTTGAAGGTTCCTTTTGGAGTTGATTTTTGGTTTTATTCCACTGTATTTTGAGAGAGTGCTTGATATAATTTCAATTTTCTTTAATTTATTGGGGCTCATTTTATGGCCTATCACATGGTCTGTCTTAGAGAAAGTTCCATGTGCTCTTGAATAGAATGTGTATGCTGTGGCTGTTGGGTGAAATGTTCTGTATATACCTGTTAAGTCCATTTGTTCCAAGATATAGTTTAAATCTACTGTTTCTTTGTTGAATTTCTATCTCGATGACCTGTCTAGTGCTGTCAGTGGAGCACTGAAGTCCCCAACTATTATTGTATTGCTGTCTATCTCATTTCTTAGGTTTAATAGTAATTGTTTTATAAATCTGGGAGCTCCAGTGTTAGGTGCATATATGTTTAGAATTGTGATATTTTCCTGTTGGACAAGGCCTTTTGTCATTAAAATGTCCCTTTGTCTCTTTTAACTGCTGTTGCTTTAAAGTTTGTTTTATCTGATATAAGAATGGCTACCCCTGCTTGCTTTTGTGTGTATTGCATGAAATGCTTTTTTCCATACCTTTACTTTAAGCCTATGTGAGTCCTTATGTGCTAGACAAGTCTCCTGAAGGTAGCATATAGTTTATTGGTGAGTTCTTATCCATTCTGCTCTTCTGTATCTTTTAAGTGGACCATTTAGGATATTTACATTCAATGTTCATATTGAAACGTGAGATACCATTTCATTGACGGTGCTTTTTGTTGCCTGTGCACTTTATCTTTTGTTTTTGCTTTTTAACTTGTCTTTTTGTTTTATAGGTCCTGTATGATTTATGCTTTAAAGAGTTTCTGTTTTGATGTGTTTCCAGAATTTGTTTCAAGATTTAAAACTCCTTTCGGCAGTTCTTCTAGTGGTGGCTTGGTAATGGCGAATTTGCTCAGCATTTGTTTTTCTATAAAAGACTGTATCTTTCCTTCATGTATAAAGCTAAGTTTTGCTAGATACAAAATTCTTGGTTAAGTGTTTTGTTTGAGGATGCTAAAGATAGGGACCCAATCCCTTCTAGCTTGTAAGGTTTCTCTTGAGAAATCTGCTGCTAATCTGATGTTTTCCTTTATAGGTTACCTGGTGCTTCTCTCTCAGAGTTCCATAAGATTCTTTCTTTCATTTTAACTTTGGATAACCTGATGACAGTGTGCCTAGGCAAAGATTTTTTTTATGATCTTTTTAGCACTCCTTATATTTGGATGTCTAGGTCTGTAGCAATGCTAGGGAGGTTTTCCTCAGTTATTCCCTCAAATATGTTTGCCAAGCTTTAGAATCTTCTTCTTCCTCAGGAATACTGATTATTCTTAGGTTTGGTCATTTAACATAATCATAGACCTTCTGAAGGCTTTGTTCATATTTTCTTATTCTTTTTACTTTGTATTTGTTGGATTGGGTTAATTTGAAGACCTTGTCTTTGAGCTCTGAATAATTCTATTGCTGAGACTTTCCAAAGCATTTCACATTTCTAAAAGTGTGGCCAAAGTTTCCTGAATTTTTTATTGCTTTTCTTTAAGCTATCTACTTCCTTGAATATTTTTCCCTTCACTTATTTTAATTTCCTTGCATTGGGAAGGTCCCTCCCTGATCAGCTTAATAACTACCCTCCTGAATTACTTCTCTGGTTCCTACCTGATTAGCTTAATAATGAGCCTGCTGAATTCTTTTTCAGATACATCAGGGATTTCTTCTTGAGTTGTATTCATTGCTAGTGTGGTATTTTGGAGGATAATGAAGGGCCTTGTTTTGTCATATTATCAGAGTTGGTTTTCTGGTTCCTTCTCATTTGGGTAGGTTCTGACAGGGGAGAGTTCTAGGGCTGAAGGCTGTTGTTCAGATTCTTTTGTCCCACAGGGTGTGCCCTTGATGTAGTACTGTCTCTCTTTCCCTATGGATGTGGCTTCCTGTGAGCTGAACTGCAGTAGTGCTATCTCTCTTTTGGATCTAGCCACCCAGTGAGTCTGCCCAGCTCTGATGAACCATCTATGGGTCTCTCAGTTGTAGATACCAGTGCTTTTCTGGTGGAGGTGGTGGGGGGTGCAATAGACTCTGTGAGGGTTCTTAGCTTTGGTGGTTTAATGCTCTATTTCTGTGCTATTTGGCCTCCTGCCAGGAGGTGGCACTTTCCAGAGAGCATCAGCTGTGGTATTATGGGGAGGAACCAGTGGTGGGCAAGGCCCTAAAACTCCCAAGATTATATGCCTTTTGTCTTCCAATACCATGGTGGGTAGGGAAGGACCATCAGGTGGGGGCAGGGTTAGGCATGTCTGAGCTCACACTCTTCTTGAGCAGGTCTTGCTGCAGCTGCTGTAGGGGATGGGGGGTGAGTTCCCAGGTCACTTGTGTACCCAGGAGGGTTATGGCTGCGTCTGCTGAGTCACACAGATTGTCAGGGAAATGGGGGAAAAGTGGCAGTCACAGACCTCACCCAGCTCCCGCAAAGTTGGAGGAGCTGGTCTGTCTCCCATCATGCCCCCAGCAACAGTCCCCAGACCCTTCTCAGGCTGAGAGCACTAAGGGCTTGAAAACTTGCCCCAGGCTATCCACCTCCCAGTTGTGAAAGGAAAGGGCTGGATTTGCACCCTGCCCTGAGGCTTCTCATCTGGTTCAAATTGTTAAGGGATTTGCTTCTTCCTGTGTAGTTTTACCCCCTGCTCCTCTCCTGTTGGATCCCTGTGGTGCCAGGCAGGAATGACCTGCTAGGGGACCCTGTGAGCTCCCAGGGCCTTTCTGCTGCTGCCTCTGCCACAGTGTTTTGCTCTGCTCTCTAAATTGACTCAGCTCCAGGTAAAGCTGAAAACTTCTTTACAGACCTTCAGCTTCTCTAGTGGGGAGTGTGTGCTCGAGAGAGAGAGAAGGGTCTCCCTTTCCTACTTCCACAGTTGGGACACTCACAGTTTTGGGGGGAATCTACTGGGTGCTGCAGGAGCAGTCCCCTTCCTTCAGAGGGACTGTGAATCCTCTCAGGATTGCTGGTCTCAATTTTAATGAGACAATTATGCACTGGCACAAACTTATGAGGGAAAAATGAATAATTCAGCAAAAAGCAATTGTCTCTCATTTTCTATACTAATTACTGAAGCTGCATTAGATTTTCAAAATGTAGTGAGCTTTTTCAATTTTCCAAGAAGAATACATTGTATTCTTCTTTCAAATGCAGGATATCACCTTTTTAACTGTAGATGCTCCTTATGATTATGTCCTCGTCAACTCACTATAAATTGAAAATAAATTTCTAGTCCCATGTAATTTATTAAATAGTTCACTGACAGTAAAAAACAAAATGGTTGTATGGATACTCAAAGTACAGTTTTTATTGAATGTGTATTGCTTTTACACCATGGTAAAGTAAAATAAATTCTAAGTCAAAGAATTTATTGTATTATCTCCAATTGTAAGTTGGAGACCATCTGAACAATGTATCCTTGGTACTTATGTTATTGATTTTTTTTCTTAATTCATCATATCATTTTTTAAAAATTCATCTTGATTAAATCTACTTTTCACTGGTCCCTAAAGATGTCAGAGCCTAAATATGTCCAGAGAAATATTTCTTATGCCAGCCTTAATTAACACAGGACCAATATTATCATTTATTATAAATTTGCATATGATTATAAATTTTGAATATCATAATGAATCTCAAAAACTATGCCTATCACTGCATTCACAGAAATAACCATATATAACATTATTTCTACATTCTTTCTCCATCAGAAAAAGGACTATAATTTTCCTTTCTATTTCTCAAGGTTTGCCTTACATGTTAGAGCAAACTAAATACAGTCCTTTGACCATCTGAACAAATCATTTGAACAGATTCACATTCTATCATGAGTGTAACCTATAATTCTCCAAACATTAAGTATTTGAAAGTATTAATGCAATCAATTACCAACATAATTTTCACCTGCAAATTATCTCAACTGGGTTTTCAATGGATTTTATCAGATAAGTACTTAAATAAAAAGTAAAATATATTCTTGGTTTGTTACAAACAATATTGAATCTTAAAAGTTCAAATATATAGTGTTTAAATTTTGCAACTGGTATCTTGACTACAAAGTAAAAAGATATTTGATGTGTTGTGAATTTAATTTTAATTAATCAGTAATTTAAAAATAACATAGACTGAAATGTAAGTAATTTGAGTTCTATCTATAACTATCTGTATGACCTTTGGGAAATTATTTAATAAATTTTGTATATATTTATTCACAGTATGAGAGGTTTGGACATGATGATCCCTAGTATGCCCTCTAGGTTTAAAATATTGTGACTTTTGCCTGTTGGGGGGGGACTAAAAGAGGGATAGCAGGGTGTGGGAGGATTGGGGAGGGATAACATTAAGAGAAATACCTAATGTAGGTGGCAGTGGGATGGATGCAGCAAACCACCATGGCATGTGTATATCTATGTAACAATCCTGCACAATCTGCACATGTACCCCAGAACTTAAAATATAATTTTAAAAAATATTGTGACTTTATAAAAATTTATCTAAAATCCAACATTATGCAGCCCTCTAAGTATTGAGGCAATATATAAAGCAAAAGTGTTAACTCAAATATGATTCTGAATAAATTTTATGTTGAACACTGATACCTAACCTAAAGATTTACAGATTTAATTGTATAATTTAGGTACTCCCTGGTGGCTTATTTTTTTTGCATGGTGGGAGGAGAGGAAGAAATCTTAAGGTAATATCTTGCAACCTGAATATTTTTCTTCCTAATAACATATATAAACCTGGTAATCTTTACATAAAGGGTGCTATATACACTTTGTATAAATTTCTAATCTCATTTTATTTAGCCTACTATATTTAACTGTGATTTGACTTTTCTGTTTTAACAATAAACACTTTACTTAAATAGGCAAAACTAATCATCTTTACCAATAAAGTTAATATTTTTATAATTAAAAAATGCATAAAAATGTAGAGGAAAAATGTTATCTTAAAATTCTCCTAAGAATTTCTTTCTCTTTTCTGTGTAATTTGTATTCTGAACTTTTTTGCTAGTTGGCATTAATTGGTGATAACTGGTTGTACGTATCTGGTAATAACCATGAGATTGAGGAACTGAATGAGATTACATGAAGGGTGAGTGGTATTACTTTCAATTTTCAAATTTGTGTGTATTAAAAAAATAAGCCTGAGAAGAAACAGGAAGTTTGTGAAATTAGTAATTCCTGAGGAATACAAAAGATTTACATTAATTTGATATCTCTATGAGAAGTAATCTTTACATGCAGATATAATGAAGGCAGATTAACCCCACATTCAAGATGTCTCAAAGTCTTTGAGTACGTTTATTTACATTCTAGTCTATCTGAATAGGTAAGCAGATGAGGGATTGTAGCTTGCATAGTTGGAAACTAGTGGTAACGATTCTTCTTCCAAGATAACCTGTTTTAAAAGGCCATTTAAATTGCTATTTTGGATCTACCAGCCACATAACCTTTAATAAAATCTGTTACCTTTATGAGTCTCTACTGTCTTATCCATTTAAAGAAGATTCTAATCAACTTTAGAAATTTCCAGTGTTCCTTTTTTAGTAATTTTTAATTATCAGAGAGATCAAAAGAGCCTAAATATTAAAAATAAATAAAAACAAATAAATAAGATATGCTAGTAGGTAGAAGATAGTCTGAATCATTAAGACTTCATTCAATATGAAGTAATATAAGAGAAAGAAAAATAACCTAGGCTATGTAGATATATGACAATTTTGACCTGTGGAGAAGCCATCAGTGAAAACTAAGTGAACCAATGAATATGCAACAGAGGAAAATTCTCTGAAAAGGCAGAAAAAAAGTAATACATATAATAAATGGTGAAGACAAAGAAGCATATCAAATAGATGAAAAGGAATATTTAGATTTTTTTACCTCTAAAGACAACAAGGTAGACTTAAAAGTTGGAATAAAGTATAACATGGAGGATCTTCCAACTCTGTATGTTTAAGGGGAGCTGTTAGTGGCTTCTTGGGTAAAATAGTTATTAGATTCCTTGGTAGTCTGCTTCTGCTCCCTTTGTCAAAAGTGATCATAAAATTGCAAATACTAGAACAAAATTAGGTTGTAGAAAACTGAAACCAAATCCCAGAGGGAAGAAAGTAATAAAAGAATCCATACAACTTAAGAAAAATGATTTGTTTCTAGCCTAAGAAAGTGTACAAATTCAGTGACTGTGGCATGTTACTATACTCTGAGAAATCATGAAGGAGGTACAAAGAATGGATATGGGAAAGTGACCTTCCTGTTTCCCCCCCCCTTTATTTATTTTATTGCATTTTAGGTTTTGGGGTACATGTGAAGAACATGAAAGATTGTTGCATAGGTACACACGTGGCAGTGTGATTTGCTGCCTTCCTCCCCATCACCTACATCTGGCATCTCTCCCCTTGCTATCTCTCCCCAGCTCCACACCCCCCACCGTCCCTCCCCTATTTCACCCCAACTGACCCCAGTGTGTAGTGCTCCCATTTCATAATCCACGGGCCAGTGGGCATGCAGAGAATTAATATTAAGACAAAAGCATTTTTGTAAGTACTTACAGTAGGAAGAAATGAGCAACAGGCCTTGCATGTTATCACTAAACTCAATAATATAAAGCATTGTATTAACACTTTATATCATTGTGTAGGATTGGTGCTTAATCCGCTATGTAGGATTTGTCTGATATATAATCCTTTGGAGGTTTATAAAGTTGAAGCTCTAAAGCATTATATATATGGCGAATCCTACACAGTTAGTAAGTCATAATGCCTGATCTATAATCTGGTTCTCTTCACTGCAAATCCCATGCTCTTTCTACAACATCTAATATCAGGAAGTATCCTGATATTAGAATGTTAAGTTTGTTACTCCGGAGACATAAAAAAAACTTACAACTTTTCTTTTTAAAATACACTTTAGACTGTCAGTTTCCTATTGCTCTGTAACAAACCAGCATAAAAATGAATGTTTTAAAACAATGACCATTCATTTAGGTTATAATTATTTAAGTCTGCAATTTAGGCTGGGCTCATCAGATTAATTGTTCTAATCTCAGCTGATCTCTTTCTTGAATCTGCAGTCAGGAGGGAACTCTGCTTCTTGGTGTTTACTCACTTTTGGCTGGAAAAACAGTGGTGGACTGGGCACCTGGGTCATGTAAACCTTGTTATCTACCTAGCTAGACTAGGCTCAAAAGTGTTTTGAGAGAGAAGAGAAAACATGAATGACTTTGTCTAAGTCTATCCCTTCTTCTGTAACAAAAATACCACAGACTGGATAATTTACAAATAACAGAAATTTACTTCTCAGTGTTCTGGAGGCTGAAAGTTCAAGATCAAAGAGCCAGTAGCTTTGGTGGCTGGTGAGAGCCTGGTTATTGTTACTGAAATGGTACTTTGAACACAGACCTCACCTGGTGGAAGGACAAAAAGGACAAAAGAGGATAGCCATTTCCCTTTACTTCTTTCCCATTCAATGAGTGTATAACCCTTATGATGTAATCACATCCCAAAACCCCACTTTCTAACACCATCACCTATGTGTTTAACGTGTGACATATGAATTTTGGAGAGACACATACATTCAAATCATAGCAGACTCTCGAGGTTAGGCTCAGAACTACAGCATCACTTTCACTGAATCGCCTTAGCCAAAACAAGTCTCAAGGTCAATCTGTTTTGTTCATCCCCTCTTCAAGCAGTTAATGAGAAAGAAATTCCTGTCCTGGGTTATTGCTAAACACACAACATCAGAGTCCCCATAGATGAGCTTGATGGCAGTTTAGTGATCCTGTATACTTACAGCCTGGGGGAAGAGGAAACCATGTTACATAGGGATGCATGGGAGGTGCTTTCTGGGTCAAAGGGAACCAGATAAGTCTATGGATAGCAACAATCATAGGAATACCTTCTGGTTCCCATGGGAGAATGTAACTGGTGTGAGTCATTTTGCAAGCTAGAAGGAAGGTGAAGCCCATTAGATTGAGAACCCAGTAGAGTGAATCTGGTTTGGCTGATAAGGGAACTGGTTGGTTAGACTGAGAGACTTGCCTATTTGGCAGGAGGTATATCTGGCAAAAATTGGGGAACTCGTGGTATGGTGTTTGTTCCCTGTGAGACTGAAAGATATTAAAAGAGCACTTAATTAATTGCATATAACTTTCAGGCCTTACATCACACAGCCCAGATTGAATGGGTAGAGAAATAAACTTCACTTGTGTAGTGACTGTGTTCCACTGATTTATCTAAACTGAAACCATGTATCCTAGAATTCTCTTTCCTGCATGGATCTGGGCAAAGATTGGCTACCAGAGAAATTTGCATGGGACCTAGAAGGTGAAAGTGAAGCAGCAGCCATGTTAGTGTTAGGTGTGTGGGTTAAGACAGACACTTTTGTAGCACTGTAGCAAAGGCAAATTGTCACAGATTGGCTGGCTTACCTGTCAAACTACCTGTAAAGATATAGTCAGGCCTACATTTCCTCCAGGTTTTATGAATCTCTGTCAAAAACTGTGAAAGATCTTAGATTTTACCCACCTTGCAGCCTAACAAATTAGCCTACTACAATTTCATGGAGGCTAGCAGAAGACATGAAACTCTTGGATCAGAATCAAAGGACTTTATTATTTAGGACACAACAAGCAGCATAAACTTCATGTTTTTGCTGGTTCTCCTCATTTTCCAAAATCCACACAGCCTGGAGCTGTCCAGGTTGATACCGTACATTGAAATTGAGAAACACCAGTCCTGTGAATAAGATCATTGGTAGCTTGATGGGGATGATGTTGAATCTATAGATTACTTTGGGCAGTATGGCCATTTTCACCATATTGATTCTTCCTAACCATGAGCATGGAATGTTTCTTCGTTTGTGTCCTCTCTTATTTTGTTGAGCAGTGGTTTGTAGTTCTCCTTTAAGAGGTCATTTATATCCTTTGTTAGTTGCATTGCTAGGTATTTTATTCTCTTTGTAGCAATTGTGAATGAGAGTTCGCTCTTGATTTGGCTCTCTGTCTGTTATTGGTATATAGGAATGCTTGTGATTTCTGCACATTGATTTTGTATCCTGAGACTTTGCTGAAGTTGCTTATCAGTTTGAGAAGATTTTGGGCTGAGATGATGGGGTCTTGTAGATACACAATCATGTCATCCTCAAATAGAGACGGTTTGACTTCCTCCTTTCCCAATTGAATACCCTTTATTTATTTTTCTTGCCTGATTGCTCTGGCTAGACCTTCCAGTGCTATATTGAACAGGAGTGGTGAGAGAGGGCATCCTTGCCTAGTGCCTGATTTCAAAGGGAATTCTTCCAGCTTTTGCCCGTTCAGTGTGGTATTAGCTGTAGGTTTGTCATATACATAGCTTTTATCATTGTATGATATGGGGTTTGAAAGGCCTAATATGTTAAAGAAGCCACAAGCAAACCTTCCCAACCTATGCACAGAGAATAACAGTATTTTTATTATATTAGTCGACAAACAAATATGCTTTTTACCCTGAAAGGAGAAACTATGTTTTCCAAGGCAGTTCGTTATACACACATTCTTGAGAAAATAGTCTGGAACTAAAGTCATCTACCTCTTCTCACAAAATGTACAGAAATTTGAGAGAACAAACAGTCCTTTTCTTCACAACAATCTCCTCCTTGAGCTTGTCCAACTCCCTCCTAGAGAAAGTATTTAGCTGCCTAATGAAGAGTGCCAACTTCTTCCAAAAGGTTACCTATTTCATCACATTTGATGCTTGGAGAATGTGAGAAGAAGTGTTACTTCCAGTTTGCACTTGCAGGTTCCAGTTAGCACTCATAGTTTCCAAGTTGGTCCTTCTTCTCCCACAGTACAAGCCCATCTTCCTAACTGCTTGGCACCAGGCACCAAAGCAACTGGTATATATACTACTATGGGTTGAATGTGTCCCTTAAACTTTGCCTGTTAAAAACTTAATCTCCAAATTCATATGTTGATGGCATTTAAAGGTGGGGAATTTGAGAGTTAATTAGCATTTGATAAGCTCATCACGTGGGTCCCCCATGATAGGACTAGTAGCTTAAGAAGCTGAAGAGAGACTTGAGCGGGCACACTGTTACTCTCCCATCATGGGATGCCCTCTGCTGCATTATGATGTGGCACAAAAGCCCTTACAAAATATGGCCCTCGACATTGGACTTTGTAGCCTCCAGAACTGTAAGAAATAAATTTATTTTCTTTACAAACTCCCCAGTTTGTGGCATGTGTTACAGCAACAGAAGACGAAGTAAGACACATAACATTGTTTAACCAGCACCCAATGGCCTTTGGTTCAATGTTATTTAATAAATCCCCTATTCTGTAGCATCCTTACTATTTTCTTTTCTCCCGTCATTTCTTGATTGATATAAATATTAATAAGAGGAGTTACAAAGTTACATTGCAAAGGCGTTGCTACAGAGAAAGTTTGAGATGTGCACCACAGGCTATGAAGAAAGGATTAACTTTTTCTTTGCAGCTCCAGGTACTAGCATTAAGTCAATAGATTTATAGGGTGACTAATTTCAACACAATTAATATGAAGTTTTCTAAAAACCAAAGCCATTCAAAGACGAAACTTGCTCCCAGAAACTGGTGAGTGCCCTTCTACTTGAAAGTCTTCAGGTCTATTTTGAATTAGTATTTAGCAAGGATACAACAGGAAAGAACTAAACATTTGTTATGTCATGTACATATCTCAAAATATTAAGCACAGGCCAGGAGCAGTGGCTTATACCTGCAATTCCAGCTGAATTTTGGGACGCTCAGATGGTAGGATCACTTGAGCTAAGGAGTTCAAGACCAGCATGGGCAACATATCTCTAAATGTAAAACAATTTAAAAAATTATCTAGGTGCGGTGGCTCACGACTGTAGTCCCAGCTACTTGGGAGGCTGAAGTGGTAGGACGGTTTAAGCCTGGGAGGTTGAGGCTACAGTCAGCCATGATTGTGCCACTCTACTCCAGCATAGGCAACAGAGGAAGACTGTGTCCCAAAAAAGGAAGAAAAAAAATTCTAGCATCAAGAATTTTACAAAAGCCAGTGTCTGGGAAATAGTAGACAAGAATCAATTTGATTGATAAGAATCAATTTGATAAGAGATAGTGACAACTGATGCCAGGTTCAACCCTATGGCTCTAGGATAGACTATAAAAAGCTGAGGTATTAGAGGTGTTGGCAGACAAATGATGTTGAGAAAAAATAATTAGCCATGCAAGAGGATGAAAAAAACCAGAATTCCGATAAAAGAAAATAAAGAAAGCCATGCCCATAGGCAAAATATTTTTGTGAATGAAAAACTTATAAAAATATGATTAACCTCTATTTATAAATCTACTATAAGAATATGCAGTTATGCATAGTATAATGACATTTCAGTCAATGATGCACTACTTCTTCAGTGATGGTGTCATAAGGTTATAATAGAAACATATTTTTACTGATCCCTTTGTATGTTTATATATGCTAAGGCACACAAATATCACTGTGTTACAAATGCCTAGAGTATCCAGTATAGTAACATGCTGTACAGGTTTGTAGCTTAGGAGCAATAGGCTATACCATAGAGCCTGAGTACATACGAGACTATAACAAATACCATTCAGAACATGGGCATGGGCAAGGACTTCATGACTAAAACACCAAAACCAATGGCAACAAAAGCCAAAATAGACAAACGGGATCTAATTAAACTTAAGAGCTTCTGCACAGCAAAAAGAAACTATCATTAGAGTGAACCAGCAACAGAATGGGAAAAAAATTTTGCAATCTACCCATCTGACAAAGGGATAATATCCACAATCTACAAAAAACTTAAATTTACAAGAAACAACACATAAACAACCCCATCAAAAAGTGGGCAAAGGATATGAACAGACACTTTCAAAAGAAGACATTTATGCAGCCAACACACATATTTAAAATAGCTCATCATCACTGGTCATTAGAGAAATGCAAATCAAAACAACATTAAAATACCATCTCACACCAATTAGGATGGCGATTATTACAAAATCGGGAGACAACAGATGCTGGAGATTATGTGGAGAAATAGGAATGCTTTTATACTATTATTGGGAGTGTAAATTAGTTCAACCATTGTGGAAGACAGTGTGGGTATTCCTCAAGGATCTAGAACTAGAAATCATTTGACCCAGCAATCCCATTACTGGGTATATACCCAAAGGATTATAAATCATTCTATTATAAAGACACAGGCCCACGTATGTTTATTGTGGCACTGTTCACAATAGCAAAGACTTGGAATGAACCCAAATACCCATCAATAATAGGTATGTGTTACAGCATACAGATAAAGAAAATGTGGCACATATACATAATGGAATACTATGCAGCCATAAAAAAGAATGAGTTCATGTCCTTTGCAGGGACATGGCGAAAGCTGGAAACCATCATTTTCAGCAAACTGACACATTAACAAAAAACCAAACACCACATGTTCTCACTCATAAGTGGGTGATGAACAATGAGAACACATGGACACAGGGGGACATCACACACCAGGCCTGTCAGGGTGTGGGGTTACGGGAGGGATAGCATTAGGAGAAATACCTAATGAAGGTCATAGGGGGATGAAGGCAGCAAATCACCATGGCACGTGTATACCTATGTAGCAAACCTGCACGTACTGCACATGTGCCCCCGAACTTAAAGTATAATACAAATAAATAAATCTTGATGTTTATTGAAAAAACAAGAAAATACACTCTTATGATGTACACAAAAGGACAAAATCTACTAACAGTACATTTCTCAGACAATATTCCTGTTGTTAGGTGATTCATGACCATATATTTCCCTTCAGATATTCTTCTATAAAAATATTATCATACTATATATATTTTGAGACAATTGTCACTGTAAGATAGGGATCATTGTATAGCCTCTTCCCCAACTGATGAATTATGTCAATTTAATCATGTGTCAACATGTTAACCATATATCATTAGTTCTATTAAGTGATGTAATAATGAATGTTTCAAAGTAGCTGCTTTTCATGGTGTAGATTATTACCATCATGAGGTATTTCAGGCTAAATCAGTCTTCTACTGATTTTTATGAAATTACTTTGTGATTACTTTGGTAGAATACTTTGTTTCTGTGTTACTGGACTCATTGGTACCGAAGTGGGTTTGGTCAATGCTTTGAGGATTTTGGGGTAGAGAGGATGGCAGAGTGGTTAAGAATCTCAGATCTACAACCCCACAGATTAGGTCTGAATCCTGACATAGTAATGTATTATTGTCTGTGTAGTCTTAGACACATTGTTCAATGTCTTGCTTCAATTATTTCCTCATTTATAAATTTGGACTTATGTAAAATGATTGCTGAGAGAGATTAAACTGGTTATTAAGACAGTTTAGATAGTACCTGGTGCAGAGTAAAAATTTTAGCAATTTTAAATATTTTTGACAACTTTGCATCTTAAGTTTTTCATTATCTTGTTACATGGGTAATGCTTAGGTTGTAATAAATTCAGTATAAATAACATATTCAGTGTTTCTTCTTGAATCAACAATTGCTCTTATTCCAAGAGCTTTTAATGTTTTTTCGTTTTTCTTTTTCTTTTCTTATATCTGTTTGTTACAATTCTGTGTTTTGGGTGCTGGAAAAAGGAAATAAAGTAGATACGATTCTACATTCATTATATTTTATAGGTAATAGTGTATAAGCATATATATTTTAAATATAATTATCCCTATGTCTCTTTCCCTCACTTCCTCAAGTATATTATTATTTCATTTTCTATTCCTATTGACTACATTTACTGGAAGTTACTGCATTGCATCAGAAGCCAGTGTTGGAGTTCATCACGAATCCTATTATTAATAATTTATATTATTCCCTTCGTTAATAAATGCCTGCTGTTCCACGTTTTTCTTTTTCCCTCAATTTGGTTATAGTTATAATTTCTTGAGCTATAAACAAAAAAAAGTTCAGCTACTTTTTCTCCTTTTATTAAAATTATTTATGGTTTTAATTTTCATGTAGTTTTAATGGCATCCCATTTGTTTTGATTTGTAATGTGTATGTTGCCATTGTTTTTCTTAAGCCTCTAATTGCACATTTGATGTTTTCATGACTTACTAGTCATTAAGGAGAATGTTTTTCATTTCTTCAGGCTTACTGAAATTGTTCTAGAAACTTTTATAATTAATTTTTATCTATAATTTTCAAGAATGAAAATTGCGATTT
This sequence comes from Cebus imitator, assembly GCF_001604975.1. Classification (NCBI taxonomy): domain Eukaryota; kingdom Metazoa; phylum Chordata; class Mammalia; order Primates; family Cebidae; genus Cebus; species Cebus imitator. The sequence goes on from NW_016107445.1 coordinate 2,910,212, forward strand.
CTGACTTTCAATCTTTTTAAATTAATATGCTTAGAGTTTATTTTTGAGCTTATTTTGATCAAATGTAATAGCATGCTTTTCTTTAGGAAGACTTGAAGTATAAAGAAAATATTTGATATGGCTTAAAATACAAAATAATTTAAAATGTGATAAAGTGAAATCTTTCTCTCCTACCTCTAATTCTCAATTACCAGATCCTCTTCTCAAAGTAAACATTATCAATGTCTTATATATCCTCCCAGAAAACTTTGTATACATATATACATACACATATTTGCTATACATATATACACATGTGTTTATATTTTTCTTTTCATGTACAAAAAGTACCATTGTTCCTTATATACCTCCACTTAAAATACATCTTGGAGAACACTCAATATTGATAAAGAATTTCTACTTAGTTCTTTCGTTCGTGGCTGAAGTGGCAACATATGGATGTATCACAATATAGCCAATTATTTTCAAACATGAACATGACATCCTTTACAATATTTTGCAATTGTTAACAATGTACTCATTAACCACACACTTACATCAGTGCTTATATGCATGAGTGAATCGATAGGATAAATTCCTGGAAAATGGAGTTGCTGGCCAAAGGATATCTATAATGTATAATGCTGATTGGTATTCTCAATTGCCCTCCATATGTGTTATATCAATTTACACACTCATAAGATATTTTACAATAAAAATAAGACATTTATCTGACCATCTGATAGGTGATAAACTGTATATCAGCAAAATTTCATCTTTCTTGTCTTTCTCATAAGAGAGGTTGAACATCTTTCAATATGCTTTAGTCCTTTTATAACCTTTTAGTTAATATCTTTTCCCAATTTATTTATTATGTTTAGTCTTTTTCAAGTTGGTTTATGGGTATTATTTATCTGTAGCTAAACTTTATATACTTGTTTCATAAGTTGGACATTTATAATCTCTAAAGAAATTTCTAAGATATTGTTTTAATATGCTTAACTATCTTTCCAGTTAAATTTAATATTTTTTAAGAACTGAATAGATCTACCTTTACTTTTGCAATATGACTGTCATGTTACAATAGAATGTGCTCAACAATTCAGACTTTTTTTTTTACTAATTAGTATGCCACACATATCGTATTTCAAATTTTGCTTTGTAGCTTTATTCAACTGTTTGCATGCCATTGCTTGTCCATCTTAATCATTAACAAGTACCAGGACATTCATTGTAAGTTCTTTTCACATCTAATAGAATAAATTTCTTCTTGTTGCTTTCTTTTTCAAAATTCTCCTGGACACATTTGCTAGTTTATTACCTGTGTGAGTATTAAGTTCACCAAAGAATATCCTGTAGGCATTTTTTCTTGATATTGCCCTAAATTAACAGATTATTTTAAAAAGAAGTGAAATCTTTATACTTCAAGTCTTCCCAAAGTAAAGCGTATTATTACATTTGATCAAGACATTTTTATGTCTCTTACAAATACTTTAAAGTTATCTTTGTATAAATATTTCACCATTGTTAGTTTTATTTCTTATTGCTACTTTAAATGGGTCTCTTCTTTGATTATATGTTTTCAATGGCTTTTTGTATGTATGAAATTGATGGATTACTTATTACTTTTTGCCTAGACACCTTCATGATATGTTTTACTGTTTGGGCAGTTTTTCCACAAGATCTGATGTTGTGTTCCAGGCCATATCATCTGAATAAAGTGGAAATGTCCAACCTTAATTCTAATTTTTATAACTGTAATTAATTTTCTTATTTTTCCTGATCAAGGTTTCTTGATAGTGGCAATAATAAACATAGCTATCCTTTTTATTTTAATTGAGTGTTTCTATACACTTTCTCTTTTGCAAGATGTCACCCTGGGGTTGAGATAAACATGGTTTGGTATAAGGAAGTATGTAAATATCTTTATTATACAGATTTATTTACTGTAAAAATGGGTGTAGAAGTTTAACAAAGCATTATTGTCACTTATACTAAGGACCTTTCTTTTATTTTTTCATATGTTGAATTATAGCATAGATTAATAAATACTAAAGCATCTTTAAGTACCATGATTAACCACACTTGTTCATGGTATATGAAATATTCTGTTTAATAATGACCTATTTAACATTTTTCATTGATATTTTAAGTAATTTTTATGTTAAATTGCCTTTCATTTTTTGTGTGTAGACCCCATCATTTTAAATATAATGCCCACTTTGGCATTATTTGGTCAATTTTTCCTCTTTTGTTGTATTATATAATATGTTAAATAGCATGAAAATAATCTAGTCACTTTACTTTTTCTTGGAATTACCCTGTGAAAGAGGATGGGTCTACTTCTTGTTTGGTGGAATTTGTGGGATAGCTTTTGTGTACCATCCGAAGCTAGGGAGGCTTCAATATTGTACATTGTTTGCAAGCTAACAAATCATCCTAACCTAGCTGGCTGGATGTGAGATCAGACTTTTTTTAACCCACAACAATAACACCAGAGTACATTCATAACTCATATTTCCCACACCCAGTTCTGCAAAGGATAACATTATGGGAGCCAGATGGTTACTTCTTGTGTATAGCAGAAGTATAGAAATCATGAAACTCAAAGCTCATATAGGAGCTGCTAACCCATCTGCTCATCCTCCCCTCCAATGAATAAAAAAAGAGAGACAGACAGAGATGGAGATAGAACTGGAAAGGAATATATAGAGTGTTTCCTTCTGGAATGTAAACACATCATTCCTTGGGGAAAGAAGGAAAGTTGTATACCTGGAATGTGAACATTTCTTTCCAGGGAATTTTTTAAAAAGAAGAAGAAAAAACAAAGTTAGTCTTTGAAGGGGAACTCCTGGTTCCTGGAACAGACAAGGGTCTTTGGGTCAATCACCTTAGAATAAAAAATAGCCATGAAGTCCTTGCTATGCCTGTGTCCTGAATGGCACTGCCTAGATTTTCTTCTAGGGTTTTTATGGTGTTAGGTTTTATGTTTAAATCTTTAGTCCATCTGGAGTTAATTTTTGTATAAGGTGTAAGGAAGGGGTCCAGTTTCAGCTTTCTTCACATGGCTAGCCTGTTTTCCAAACACTATTTATTAAACAGGGAATCTTTTTCCCATTGCTTGTTTTTGTCAGGTTTGTCAAAGATCAGATGGTTGTAGGTGTGTATCATTACTTCCAAGGCCTCTGTTCTGTTCCATTGGTCTATATCTCTATTTTGGTCCCAGTACCATGCTCTTTTGATTACTGTAGCCTTGTAGTATAGTTTGAAGTCAGGTAGCGTGATGCCTCCAGCTTTGTTCTTTTTGCTTAGGATTGTCTTGGCTATGTGTGCTCTTTAAAGCATTGCCAACAAAAGCCAAAATAGACAAATGGAATCTAATTAAACTTAAGAGCTTCTATACAGAAACAGAAAGAGTCATTAGAGTGAACTGGCAACCAACAGAATGGGAAAAAATTTTTGCAAGCTACCCATGTGACAAAGGGCTAATATCCAGAATCTACAAAAAACTTAAACAAATATACAAGAAAAAAACAAACAACCCCATCAAAAAGTGGACAAAGGATTTGAACAGACACATTTCAAAAGAAGACATATAAGAGGCCAACAAACATATGAAAAAAAGATCATCATCACTGGTCATTAGAGAACTGCAAATCAAAACCACATTGAGATGCCATCACACACCAGTTAGAATGGCGATCATTAAAAAATCTGGAGACAACAGGTGCTAGAGAGATGTGAAGAAATAGGAACACTTTTACACTGTTGGTGGGAGTGTAAATTAGTTCAACCATTGTGGAAGACAGTATGGATTCCACAGTCCTTAAGGATCAAGAGATAGAAATACCATCTGACCCCCCATTCCTGGGTTTACATCCAAAGGATTATAAACCATTCTATTATAAAAACACATGCAGATGTATGTTCACTATGGCACTATTTACAATAGCAAAGACTTGCAACCAGCCCATATGCCCATCCATGATAGACTGGATAAAGAAAATGTGGCACATATACACCATGGAATACTATGCAGCCATAATAAATGAAGAGGTTGTGTCCTTTGTAGGGACATGGATGAATCTGGAAACCGTCATTCTCAGCAAACTGACACAAGAACAGTAAGCCAAAAACCACATGTTCTCTCTCATAAGTGGGTGTTGAACAATGAGAACACATGGACACAGGGAAGGGAACATCATACCCTAGGGTCTGTTGAGGAGTGGGGGGCTAGAGGAGGGATAGCAGGGGTTAGGGAGATTGGGGAGGGATAACATGAGGAGAAATACCTAATGTAGGTGATAGGGGGATGAAGGCAGCAAACCACCATGGCATGTGTATACCTATGTAACAATCCTGCAAGATCTGCACATGTACCCTAAAACTTAAAGTAAAATAAAATTACAAAAAAAACAAAACAAAACAAAGAATAGCAAATAGCTACAGAGAAGGGGACGCCTTCTCTCTTTTATAACACATCAATTTCTATTGCTCAGAAGTTCATACAGGAACACTGAGAAATTTAGGGAGTTTTCTTTCCAGTATTTTGAAAAAAATAAATTATTTTCCATTATTTTATTTAGATTTTTTAACTCTTTTGGCATGAATTCTAGTAAGATATGTTTATTATTCATGTTTTCAAATTTATACCTGGTAAGATATGTTTATTAATTTTATTTGTTTTCAAATTTATTTGCATAAATGTGACCAAATCATTTGTGTTGCTTCCATTTTTTGTTCCTATAGCTATTTCATTTTTATCATTTCTTGAATACTACTGATTTTTTCCTTTTATCTTGATTTAATTAGCTAAGATTTATTTTTTTCAAATAATCAACTATTGGTTGTATTTTTCATGAGCTCCCTCTTTTCTAAGTAACTAATTTTTGCTCCTGTTTGAAATAATTTTTCCTTTTACTTTAGTTGTTCTCAGTCTAATATTTTGGTTTTAAAGACATTGCTTTTATATTGATTTTTTTCACTGAATGGAAATATTTAGGTCTATGAATTTCTCTTGTAGTACTATTTTGCCAATATGATTTTTATACTCTTAGATTTATTTTTTAATGTATAAGGCAAATTATTAAAATTATTAATGTACTGTTAGGAAAAAAAAAGTGATCAATAAACCCACTATTCACATGTATCTCTGGTTTTATTTTTAAATAAAAGTTTATTACTTATGGTTTAGAAATTAAAATAAAAATGTAGTAAAATATAAAGTAAAAATATTTTATCTTTTCTACCCATCTTTAATAGTTAACATCGTATTTCTACTATTCCTTGCAAAAAATGTGCATACCCTAGTACAGGGGTCCCCAACTCCCATGGCCTGCTAGGAACAGGGCCACACAACAAGAGGTGAGTGGAGGGCTAGTGAGTGAAGCTTCATCTGTATTTACAGCTGCTGTGCATGGCTTGCAATACTGCCTGAGCTCCAACTCCTGTCAGATCAGCAGCAGCATTTGATGCTCAAAGGAGCATGAATCTTATTGTAAACTGCTCATGCAAGGGATCTAAGTTGTGCACCCCTTATAAGAATCTAATGCCTGATGATCTGTCAGTGTCTTCCATCACACCCAGTTGGGACCATCTAGCTTCAGGAAAACAAGCTCAGTAGCTCCCATTGATTCTACATTATGGTCAGTTGTATAATTATGTCATTACATATTACAGTGTAATAATAATAGAAATAAAGTACACAATAAACATAATATGCTTGAATCATCCCAAAGCTACCCCACAACCCCAGGTCTGTGGAAAAATTATCTTCGACGAAATCAGTCCCTGGCTCTAAAAAGGTTGGACACCACTGGCCTGGTATATGTGTCTCTCTGCAGATACACCATTTTAAAACTTACACAAGAATTATATGGCATATACCTCTGAAAGTATCTCTTGGAAATCTTTGCATGTCAGCACCTAGAATTCTATTTCATTCTTTGGAGTAGATGCGTACCTACGTATGTCTTTTGAACAATGGATATTGGTAAATAGGACCAGCACTGTCCTTTAAATGAATTAAAACAGAATTGGGGAAATTACTAGAGTTGTAAAATCTTCCCATGTATTTTCAGAGAGAGAAAAAAAAGACAACCCAAGGAAGAGTAACTAAATATGATGGGATATTTGACATTTTCTAGATATTCTGAAGTTTGTATTAGAAACTCATTTTTTGACCAAGCATTGAGGGAGAATATTTCTTATTTCCAGTTAAAAGAGCACATTATTTTTTTAGTTCATTAATTTTTAGTGCTACTGAGCTACAATTGAAGTTATCTATGCATTTTCACTATTTAGCTGTATTTCAAATCTTTATTGCTTTCATATGTGAAATGTAAGTATAGACTCAGTTACTGTACAAATTTCACGGGCACTTGAAAAACAGCTTGTTATCTCTTTTCAGGGTAAAGCATTTAATACATCATTTAGGTATAACATAACTACATTTTTTTCTACTTGAAAAACAAGAGAAAGGATATTAAATTTTTTTCTTAGGACCTTAGGTTTTCCCCTCTTATTTTCTTCTTTCTCTGCACTACAATGTCTCCAAAGACTACCAGCACTTCACTACATGCCTACTTCTACCTAAGAAACCACATTTTTCAGAGGTGGCTACCTCTTATTATACATAGCTTCTAGCTTTTCCTTCTAGTCAAAGCTGTGAACTACCAGTTGCTGACTTATGTTTAGTAATTTGGCATTCATCTGCTCTTTTTTTTTATTCTGGGGTTGAATTCATTTGTGCTTTTGCTAGGTCTTTTCCTCCTCTCCTCTCTTTGTCAAAGAATGCTTTAAACCCCCACTCTGTTCTGTGCAATGGGAGTTCTTTTGGAATTGGTTTTTATTATGCTAATTATCTGTATTTCAAGGATATGATGTTCCATGTTTACCAGTAATGAGAATATATGTATGAAGGCTGTGGCTATGTGGTTTTATTTGTTCTTTTTGTTTTTATGGCTTTGTTTGAAAAGACATAGAAAAGATTCAGAATTGGGCTATTGTGCTGACAATATTTTCAGCATATTTTGTTTTTTAAATATCTGGCTTAAGATAATAATAAACAAACCATCATGGAACTAGAGAACATAAACTTAAGCAAATGAGAAGGAACGTAGCAAAAGGTAGAAAAATAATATTGTAAAAGGAGTGGCCTAAAGAACTTTCTGAGAGTTGACAAATAGTGCTTCACAGTTTCGAAGAAATGACAGGCTTATACACATAAAGTGAGTTAAAGGAGAGATATTAAGAAAAGATATAAAGGAGAATATAAATTTAAAGAAGAAATCATTAAAAGAAAAAATAACTACAAAAGCAATAGAAAGAAAACATTTAAGAGATGAGAAATATAATAAAAACAGTAAAAGGTAGGCTGAAGAAGAAAGAAAATAGAGTCGAGGAACGATAAAATGGCTATGCCTGGTGAAATCACACACACAAAATGGAAAACCACAATTTCATTAAAATGATTTGAAAGATGATAGATCTTTCAAAGAACAGCAACTATTTACTCTCTGAAAAAAAGGTAAGGAATAGGAAAAGTACATCTCCACTCCTCACCTCTCTTCTCTATAGGATTGCTTTGTGTTTGCTTTGTTTTACTTTAGCATTTTTTATTATTTTATTGTCAAGTTTATATTTCACATCCTCATTAATTATAACACATGCAGTTGTTCCACCTATTTCTGTATTGAAAGATAATCTTCTGTTGTCTATTGGTTCTTCTACAATAGTTTTCCTTTGTTGAATACTTAATTTTGATTATTTTGTGGGATTTCTAAAATTTATCATCAAGATTTCCTTTTCTAAATGAGCTATGAGCTCGATGAGTTTTTACACATTTCAAGATATTTTATTTGAAAGAAAACATATAGAAAATCATAGGGTGATGTGCAAATTGACAAAAATTTACTATACAGTTTTTCATCACCTTCCGGGTTTACATATCATTATAGAGAAATTTAAGGCAGGCTGACATTTTTTCCACAGAGGTGATTTTATTTCTTTGTCTAAGGGCCTATTGAATTATTCTTCCCATTGAATTTCAGAAATTTTTAAAGGTTATTCCTGAGTGATGATAGTTTTCTAGCAGTTTATTTTTCTTATATACCTTTAAAATATTTACATGAAAATCTCTACCTGAAAGGTTTTCTTCTATTATATATTTTTATTTTGTGAGCTTAGAGTTGTGGTTTTTCTTTTAATGTTCCCAATTATGTTTATGTTGGATCTCCTCGGTCTCTCTATATATCTATCATCTTTCAAATCATTTTAATGAAATTGTGGTTTTCCATTTTTTGTGTGTTTTTTCACCAGGCATAGCCATTGTATCCTTACTTGACTCAATTTTCTTTCTTCTTGAGTCTACATTTTGTTATATTTATTATGTCTCTCATCTCTCAAATGTATTCTATTTCTTTTGTAGCTACTTTTTTCTTTTAATGATCTCTTATTTAAATTAATCCCCCTTTATATCTTTTCTTAATATCTCTCCTTTAACTCATTTTATATGGATAATTCTGTCATTTGTTTGAAACTATAAGCACTATTTGTCTACTCTCAGAAGAATCTTTAGGCCACTTCTTTTGCAATATGATTTATCTACCTTTTGCTACATTCCTTTTCTTTTGCTTAAGTTTATGTTCTCTAGTTCCGTGATGGTTTATTTGTTATTAGTATTAACCTTTGAAAAGTATCAACTCAATAGGGAAAATAATGAAAAGAGAGAACTAGGTAACATTTAAATTTTATGTTTTTGATAAAATATCTCTTCCCCAGATGATTAATGCCCTGAAAGAAGGTCTCTCCTTAATTTCAGCAAGTTAGTGGCAATTATTGAAGGAATTCAGCTGTGATAATCTTGCAATTGCTCCTTCTCCTTTTTTGCTGTCTCACAACAATAATCTCTGTCATATAGTTAGGCTATAAAAAATCAAAATTCAGTTTTGCAATGAGTCCAGTTTCTCTCCAATATGCTTATGCATATCTGGTTCTGCTTAAACATATTTGTGTGCACACATACACACTTTTTCCATGGTATGCTCTCGCTATTAGATGTGCTCACTGTAATTCAGATTGCTAGGTGGAACCTTTAAGATGTGACAGTTACTTTACTACTTCTAGGAAAACATAGACCCACCTGAGGTTTATTGACTAACATATATGTTGTCAACATTGTACTTCATATATATTCAAATTTATGGTATGAATTATACACCGCCATTTTTTTCTCAAGCTGCCTTGCAGTGACTTTTGATGATTCAGTGACACCTTTTTAGGTTTCTTGGCATTTCAAAATTTGCCTCATATCTATACATTGAAATCAGTGATGAATGACTGGTTTTGTTTCACTGTCAGTTTTTGGAACCTATCTATACTCAGTTCTTTGACAACTTTTGCTACTGTCTTGCAATATTAATGAACAGATGCGTGTCCACTTTAGATTCTATGACTTGATTTTAGTATTACTACTACTATGACCTGATTTTAGTATTACTACTACTAAAAGTACTACTACTACTGTTTCTTAGTCAACTGCTATATTAATAATAAACTCAAAGAGCCTGTTGTCTTAAGCTCCTTTTCCCAAAAACTGTTATTTTAAAACCCTTTTAATCATTACAAACAAACATGATTTCAATACCAAAATTTATACTAGGGTTTAATTAGTATTATTTGAGTTCTCTTTACAGTGAAAGAATATTTTCTTGTTGGGAAAAATAAAAATTTATAAGAAATAATACAGTAAAAATAAAACAATTTTATCATATTTAATCCTACATTATTGTAATTAATTAAATTTAAAATAATTTACTGAAAATTTTCTCATACATTTCAAAAATAAAAATCCTAAAAAATGATCTTTCTTATTTAAAATTGTTTTTCATTCTTACCTCCAAGAGCAATGCGAATAAATGTTTTAACTGTGTCTACCTTTAAATGTTCCTTAAAATTGCCAGTTTTGCAGTTTATAAGGAGAAAGGCCACTTAAAATATTCACTTTAAAACAAAATTTAATAATACTCTTGCCAGCACAACAGGAAAAAGGAACAAACACTTAAGCAACCATGCTAAAAGTCATTTATTTAAGGATTCATTTTCTCACAGATACAGGAAACAAAATGCAAACAAACTAACTAAATATAGGTTTTTAATCTAGGCCTCAGCAGTCTGTACATTCAGAAAAAAAATGTTATTGCTATTTCAGTGAGAACACAAAAAGTCAAATTATGAATAAAGAAATGTGTATAAATGATGAAATTCTTTATTATATTTCTTAACATAAAATGTAATAAAATATAATATAGATAAATATTTTGTAGCATTACCAGAATCTATTATAGAGCAAAAGACCTGAAACTGGAGAAGAGACTTTTAGAGGAATCTCATTTCCTCACCAATGCCATAGCATAGTATGATTACTTGAATTACTGTGAAATTAAGCTATTTCTAAACTTTTGCTAGTTTATTTTTTCTACCATATTTCATATTTTATTTGATGGAGACTGGTTACTACATAAGCACAGATAGTAATAAAAATAATCATATTCCTTATTTCCAAAATTGATAAAACAGCAAATGAGAAATAAGCCTGGAAATCAGGTAGTAGGCTTTGCCTCATCCTTTATTTTATTACTATATTGAATTTTGTGACAGTCCCTGTTTAGGAACAAACACTGTCTCATTATTCCTTTCTATATTTTTGTAATTCTCAGTTATCTAGATGAGGTTAATTGAGATGAGGAATGAGGAAATGAATGCATGAACAGGCCCACATAAATATGAAAATCATATTTTTGAAAATTATTTGCAAATATATTACTGAACAGATTCCTAGCACCAATGTGTATATATGCTGTGTGTGTGTGTGTGTGTGTGTGTGTGTGTGTCTGTGTGTTTGTATGTGTGTGCTCACTCATGGATAATTTTGCATGTTTCAACTAGACAACAATAATGCAGACCTCCTGAAAGTAAAAAGCTATTGATATCACTAGGTCTTAAGTAAGACTCTCAATAAGATGCTATTTTCATTTTCAAGAAGCATATTTAATAATTTATAAATCCTCCAACAATGAAGCATCAAAGTATAAGTTTAAAAAACATATATTAAAATCAAAAGACGTTCATGAATTTCTAGAATAAAAAATACCAATAAGGCAAAGAGATTAATTAAATAATCATAAACCTATAAAATATTCATTCAATACCTAATTAGAAAACACAGTCTTTTTGATTAGAGATTTTTTAACAGATTTAGGATCTGCAGAATGGATGTATAAGTTGGATATTATAAAAGAAAAAACAGAAAATATAATATGTCTGCTTCATGGTAATTCCTCTAATGATTATGGAGTCAAGAATATTATATCTGAACCAGTAACTATAGGAATGGGTAGAATTTCACCAGGCAGGGAAGAATGAACAAGTTATTCTAGGCTGACAAAATAGCAACAGTAAAAGGCCATAGGAGCAATAAAGAGAGGAATCACAGAACATACTGATGTGTATAAATGGCCCCAGATTCCAATGAACCCCAAAAAAAGCAAGCTAAAGATTAGGGTTATGAGTAAATAGAGGTATTACAGTTTAAATGAATGAAATAATTGTGTTCTTTTGGCCTACTTTTTAATAGGTTGTACTTGAGGGCAACAATTATATGAAAAATAGCTCAACATCACCCATCATTAGGAAAATACAAATCAAAACCACAATGAGATATCATCTCACAAGAGTCAGAAAGGCTACTATTAAAAAGTCAACCAAAAACAGAAGTTAGTGAGTTTGTCGAGAAAAGAGGACACTTATACAGTGTTGGTAAGACTATAAAATAGTTTAACCATTTTGGAAAGCAGTGTGATCCCTCAAAGAGCTGAAAAAAGAACTACCATTCAACCCAGCAATCCCATGTCTGGGTATATGCCCAAAGGAATATATATCATTCTACTGTAAAGACACATGCATGCATATGTTCATTGCAGCACTATTCACAATAGCAAAGACAGAATCAACCTAAATGCCCATCAGTAACAGACTGAATAAAGAAAATGTGGTACATGTATACCATAGAATACTATGCAGCCATAAAATATAACAATATCATGTCCTTTGTGGGAAAATGAATGGAGCTATAGGCCATTATCCTTAGCAAACTAATGCTGGAACAGGAAAAAAAAAAAAAAAAACCACGTTCTCAATTATAAGTGGGAGCTAAATGATGGGAATACATGGACACATAGAGAGAACCAACAGACACTGGAGCCTACTTGAAGGTGGAGGCTAGATCAGGAAAAATAACTAGTGGGTACTAGGCTTAATACCTGAATGATGAAACAATCTATACAGCAACCCCCCATGACAAAGTTTACCTGTATAACAAACCTGCACATGTACCCCTGAACTGAAAATAAAAGTTTAATTAAAAACAAAGTTCTGAGACTGGTAACCACCATATGATATGGTGTAATAAATATTAACTATTACTATTTCTTGTGATCTCAGACTTAGGAAAACTTTCTGCATCTCAATATGATAAGAATTTAATCCATTTAAAAGTTACTCTTGTAGATAGTGTGAGCAAGAAGTAAAATTATTTTTCCCAGTGAATAGACATTTGTTCCAATAGTATTTACAGTGTATCCCATTCTTTTCACACTAATTTGAATAATTATTTTATTTAACTTATGAATTCCTATATACAAAATGATTCCTATGCACAGATGGGTCACTTGCTGTTCATGTTTATTCCTCTTCTAATACTTTCTACCAGTAAATTGTAATAGTTTCTCTACAACTCTAATCCTGTCATAATTCTTGGTAATTTCAACACTCAAATAGTTCATTTTATGATACCTCAGTGCTATAGTTTGAATGTGTTTGTCCCCTCCAAAATTCATAGGTTGAAACCTAATCCACCCAATGTTCTAACATTGGAAGGTGTGGCCTTTAGGCGGTAGTTAAGTCACAAAGGCAGAGCCCTCATGAATGGATTAATGCATTTATAAAAAGTGCTTGAAAAAGTGGATTAACTCTCTCTAACCCTGTCACTTTCTACCACATGACGACACAGCAAGAAGGCCCTTGCAAGATGTTGGCATCTTGATCTTGGACTTCCCAGCCTCCAGAACTGTAAGCCAACAAATTACTGTTTATTGCATATCTATCTATCTATCTATCTATCTATCTATCTATCTATCTGTGAAAGTGCTTACTAAATAGGGAAGATGAAGCTTAATTTAACAGGAAGTAAAAGTTTGTTTTCTATGTTGTATTTGAGGAACCAAAAGATCATATACTTGAAATGTCCAGCAATTAATTAGCAATTCAAATTCAGATGAATAAATGAACATCAGCTATTTTGTCATAAATAAGTCTCTATAAGATTATACTTTTTAAACCATTTTGAAAAATTCTTATTAAAAATTTATTTGACAGTAATGTTCATGAAAATGACATTTGTTGAAGCTTTGTGAACCAATGAAACAGACAAAACTATTGATCAGTAAATCTTGTGCATTTAGACAGGTATGTCTTAAGGGAAGACGCCAAAAAGGAGGCATAGAAATAATCAAAGATGGAGGAGACTTGAGAGTGCTTGTTGCTATGTGATAAACTTGAGAAGTTAATATCTAACCAGGTGAAATCAATGCCTTCAGATGTTGTGGAGACATCCCCGTAGAAGACAAAAATTGAAGACAAGAAGTCATCAATACCCTGTCAGGTGAAGTGACTGATGATGAAATAGAGGTGATGAGTTTGCTTTACTTTTTTTATTAAGCTTTGAAGGAAATAAATGGCAGTTTTAAGATAAAATTCTTCAGAAGTTCAGTTATAATGTTAATCTATTCATAGAAAATAGAAGTAAGCACAACCCATCAGCCATATTAGTCTCTTTAGCACTTCAGTGACCTGGAAATCCACTCCACTTCAGCCACTCCTGACCAACTGCAAAACATTCCATTCTGTCATCTTCCTCAACAGCTCTATTTAAATGCTAAACATAAACTCATTCTTTTGCCAAAATGACTGTTTTTCTTCTGATTCTCATTTCACTTATTCTTTTATCAGCAAGGACACTCTTTATTACCCTCTGTATATCTGTTTCTTCTAATCTGTATTTTTAAACTTAATCATCTAAGATATCTAACACATCAGGCAAAATATCGCAGGCTCCATTTCTTCATTTTCTATTATTTCACTCAGTTTTTAAAATGTACCCACTTGATTAAACCAATGCTTCTTCTCTACACCTTGACATAGGATGTTGTAGAAAATTACACAGTAGCAAAATTTTATAGCATGAAGAAGAAAATTAAAGCTTCCAAAGCCAACTTCAAAACTGCCTCCTGATCTTACGTTTCTAAAATCATATTTTTCTCATTTGTATCAATTTCTTCAATATAGTATCTTGAATGCCCTTTTCACTCTTCATTGCCTTATCATTCAGATTATCCTTCTAGTCAAAATTTGAATTTTCTTTTCTTAACTTATTTAGTTCTCACACAATGCTTGATGGTTCTTTCCTTAAATGTCCCTATGTAGCTCTCTTCATAACCCTAGGGCAGAAAGCCCTCTCTCATCAATGAGATAAAGAGTTGATTATCAAAACAAGATGGTACATATAAAGAGAAAAGTCATCTCCATAGCCATGGGAGAAAATAAATCCAACATCCCTTCACAATAAAAGACCCTCAACATATAAGGCATCGAAGGAACATATCTCAAAATATTAAGAGCCATCTATGACAATGCACAACTAACATCAAACTGAATGAGTAACACTGTAAGCATTTCCCTTAAGAACAAGACAAGAATGTCCACTCTCACCACTCCTATCCAACAGAGTACTGGAAGTCCTTGCCAGAGCAATCAGGAAAGAGAAAAAAATAAAAGGAATACAAATAGAAAAATAAGAAGTCAAATTATCTCTCTTTATTGATTATATAATCTATACCTAGTAGTCCCCAAAGATTCTATCAGAAGGTTCCTGGAACTCATAAACTATGTGAGCAAAGTTTCAGGATATAAACCAAATTACAAAAATTAGTAGCATTCCTATAAACCAATAATGTCCAAGCTGAGAGTCAAATTAAGAATCCAATTCCATTTATAATTGCAACAAAAATAAGATACCTAGGAATAAATCTTACCAAGAAGATGAAAGATCTCCACAAGAATTTTAAAGCATTGCTGAAAGAAATCATAGATGATACAAATGAATGGATAAACATCCAATGCTTTTGGAAAAGGCAATGCCATGAAAATGGTCCTACTGACAAAAGCAATCTACAGATTTTACATTATTCCTATCAAACTACCAGTGTCATTTTTTATAGAATTAAAAAATAATCTAAAATTCATATGGATTTGAGATAGAGCCCAAATAGACAAAACAATTCCAAGCAAAAAAAAAAAAAAAAAAAAAAAAAAAAAAAAAAAAAAAAAAAAAAAAAAAAAAAAAAAAAAGAGTCGAAGGCATTAAATTACTCAACTTTAAACTATACTATTAGCTTACAAGAAGCAAAGCGACATGGTACTGGTACAAAACAGACTAGAGAAGGCAGATATAAAGCACATACATACAGCCATCCAATCTTTGACAAAGTCAACAAAATTAAGCAAAGGGGAAGGAATCCCTATTCAATTAATGGTCTATCCACATGCAGAAAAATAAAACTGGATCCCCATATTTCACCATATACAAAAATTAACTCAAGAACTCAAGATGGATTGAAGATTTAAATGTAAGACCTTAAACTAGAGGAAAACCTAGAAAATGCCATTCTGGACAATAGCCTTGAGAAATAATTTATGACTAAGTCCTCAAAAGCAATTGTAACAAAAACAAAAAATGACAACTGGTATCTAATTAAACATAACTTCTGCATAGCAACAGAAGCTATAAACAGAGTAAACAGATAACTTACAGAATAGGAGAAAATATTTGCAAATTATACATCTGACAAAGGTATATATCTAGAGTCTATAAGAAAGTTACATTACCAAGCAAAAAAATAATAACCCTATTAAAAAGTGGGCAAAATACATGGGAAGTTTTCTAAAAAGGCATACAAGTGGCCAACAAACATGAAAAAATGCTCAAAATTCACTAATAATCAGAGAAATGCAAATCAAAACCACAAAGAAATACCATCTCACAGTATTAAGATGGTATTTTATTAATAATAACTACTGTTAAAAAGTCAAAAAATAGCTGATGCTGGTGAGGCTGCAGAGAAAATGGAATGCATATTCATGGTTCATACAAATGTAAATTATGCCAGCCACTGTGGAAAGTTGGAGATTTCACAAAAAAAAAATCTTATAACTACCATTCAATCTAGCAATTCCACTGAATGGTATTGAGGGTGTATATATCCAAAGGAAAATAAATTGTTCTGCCAAAAAGAAACATGTATTGGTATGTTCAATGCAGCATTATTCACAATAACAAAGACATATCAAACTAGATGTCCATCAATGGTGGTCTAAATGAAGAAAATGTAGTAACTATATACCATGGAATACTACACAGCCAGAAAAAATGAAATTATGTTTTTTGCAGTCACATAGATGCAGATGGAGGCCATTATTCTAAGCAAATTAATACAGGAATAGAAAAGTACCACATGTTCTCATTTGCAAGTGGTTGCTAAGCATTGGGTATCACGGACATAAAGATGAGAACAATAGACGTGGGGACTACTTGGTGGTAGGGAAGTTGGGGAAGAGCTGAAAAACTACCTATTCAGTACTATGCTCAGTACTTGGGTGTATTAGGGTTCTCTAGAGGGACAGGACTACTAGGGTAGATGTATATATGAAAGGAAGTTTATTAAGGAGTACTGATTCACACAATCACAAGATGAAGTCCCACAATAGGCTGTCTGTTAGCTGAGGAAAAAGAAAGCCAGTCCAAGTCACAAAACCTCAAAAGCAGGGAAGTTGACAGTGCAGCCTTCTAGCCTGTGGCCGAAGGCCCTAGGGCCCCTCACAAACCACTAGTATAGGTCCAGAGTCCAAAAGCTGAAGAACTTGCCGTCTGATGTAGGCCAGAAGACTCAGCCAGTCAAGTCCTCCCATGTCCCTCTGCCTGAGTTATCCTAGTTGTGCTGGCAGCATAGTAGATGGTGCCTACCCAGATTGAGGGTGGGCCTGCCTCTCCCAGTCCACTGACTCAAATGTTAATCTCCTTTCATAATGCCCTCACAGACACACCCAAGAACAATACTTCGTGTCCTTCAACCAAATCAAGTTGACACTCAATCATCACACTGGGTGATGGGATAACTTGTACTCCAAACGTCTATCATACAATATACCCATATAACAAGCCTGTGCATGTAGCCTGAGTCTAAAATAAAAGTTGAAACACACACACAAACACACAGACAGACAGACACACACACGCACACACAATCAGAAAGCCTAATCTAATGGGGTTTCTAATTTATTTCCTTTTGAGAATTCTAAAATAAATGAAGAAGACTTGCAAAGGTAAGATAACAGTTTTGTCAGTGCTTCAAAGTGGAATAATGTAAGAGCCCAGGGCTGTTTCTAAAGCCTTTCCAGGATCAACCTCTTGATAATTAAGTGACATTGGATAATTCAGTTTGTCCCATTTGGATTATATTTCTTCAGGGTTGTAACTAATTCTAATAAAAGACCAAACAAAATAGCTTTCTGAAAGGAGCATTCCATATTAAGTCTTCCCTCTGTAGGCTTTAGATCTTGGTCACAGAAATTAGATGATATCTAATACTTTATTAGCAGTTCTGGGGTGGCAGGCTTGCTATGGATGGCCTATAGGCTCTTTGGACTACACTTATCAATTGATTTCAGCTGAAGAATGAGATCTAATTCTAATAAATCTTCCTGTGTCATCTGTATTTTGCTGAAGATTCTACAAAGTAATAGCTGAGAAGACTTATACTGAACATCACTTAGAAATACAAAAAACTTACAGTAATCTTGGTAGCATCGATTTTCTAGGTCATTGTGAAGAATGAGGAAGATAGAGTAACATTAGGAGACAGGAGAACTATATTGAAATAGCTACTGTATTAAGTTATATATTTTTTAAAAATTTTATTGTACTTTACATTCTGGGGTACATGTGCAGATCATGCAGGATTGTTGCATAGGTACACACATGCCAATGTGGTTTGCTGCCTCCATCCCCCCGTCACCTACATCTGGCATTTTTCCCCATGTTATCCCTCCCCGACCTCCCCACCCCAACAGACCCCAGTGTGTGACGCTCCCCTCCCTGTGTCCATATGTTCTCGTTGTTCATCACCCACCTATGAGTGAGAATTGTGGTGTTTGATTTTCTGTTCTTGTGTCATTTTGCTGAGAATGATGGTTTACAGGTTCATCCATGTCCCTACAAAGGACACAAACTCATCATATTTTATGGCTGCATAGTATTCCATGGTGTATATGTGCCACATTTTCCTTGTCCAGTGTATCATCGATGGGCATTTAGGTTGGTTCCAGGTCTTTGCTATTGTAAACAGAGCCGCTATGAACATATGTGTACATGTGTCTTTATAATAGAATGATTTGTAGTCCTTTGGATATATACCCACTAATGGGATTGCTGGGTCAAATGGAATTTCTATTTCTAGATTATCGAGGAAGCACCACACTGTCTTACACAATGGTTGAACTAGTTTATACTCCCACCAACAGCGTAAAAGTGATTTCTCCACATCCTCTCCAGGGTCTATTGTCTCCAGATTTTTTAATGATCGCCATTCTAACTGACGTGAGGTGGTATCTCAATGTGGTTTTTGATTTGCAATTATCTAATGACTAGTGATGAACATTTTTTCGTATGTTTGTTGGCCTCATATACGTCTTCTTTTGAAGTGTGTGTTCATATCTTTCGTCCACTTTTGAATTGGTTTGCTTTTTTATTGTAAATCTGTTTTAGTTCTTTGTAGATTCTGGATATTAGCCCTTTGTCAGATGGGTACATTGCAAAAACTTTTGCCCATTCTGTTGATTGCTGGTTCACTCTAATGATTGTTTGTTTTGCTGTGCAGAAGCTCTGGAGTTTAATTAGGTCCCGTTTGTCTATTTTGGCTATTGTTTCCAATGCTTTTGGTATTTTAATCATGAAGTCCTTGCCTATGCCTAGGCCCTGAATGGTTCTGCATAGGTTTTCTTCTAGGGATTTTATGGTGTTAAGTTTTATGTTTAAGTCTTTAATCTATCTGGAGTTAATTTTAGTGTAAGGTGTCAGGAAAGGGTCCAGTTTCTGCTTTCTGCACACTGCTAGCCAGTTTTCCCAACACAATTTATTAAACAGGGAATCCTTTCCCTATTGCTTGTTTTTGTCAGGTTTGTCAAAGATCAGATGGTTGTAGATGTGTGGCATTGCCTTCAGGGCTTCTCTTCTGTTCGATTGGTCTATATCTCTGTTTTGGTCCCAGTACCATGCTGTTTTGATTAATGTCGCCTTGTAGTATAGTTTGAAATCAGGTAGCCTGATGCCTCCGGCTTTGTTCTTTTTGCTTAGGATTGTCTTGTCTATGCAGGCTCTCTTTTGGTTCCATATGAACTTTAAGGTGGTTTTTTCCAGTTCTGTGAAGAAGGTCATTGGTAGCTTGATGGGGTTAGTGTTGAATCTATACGTTACTTTGGGCAGTATGGCCATTTTCATGATATTGATTTTTCCTAACCATAAGCATGGAATTTTTCTCCATCTGTTTGTGTCCTTTCTTATTTCCTTGAGCAGGGGTTTGTAGTTCTCCTTGAAGAGATCCTTTATATCCTTTGTTAGTTGTGTCCTAGGTATTTTATTCTCTTTGTAGCAATTGTGAATGACAGTTCACTCATGATTTGGCTCTCTGTTAGTCTGGCATTGGTGGATAGAAATGCTTGTGATTTCTGCACATTGAATTTGTATCCTGAGACTTTGCTGAAGCTGCTTATCAGTTTAAGGAGATTTTGGGCTGAGATGATGGGGTCTTCTAAATATACAATCATGTCATCTGCAAATAGAGAAAATTTGACTTCCTATTTTCCTAACTGAACACCCTTTATTTCTTTCCCTTGCCTAATTGCTCTTGCTAGAACTTCCAATACTATATTGAATAGGAGTAGTGAGAGAAGGCATCCTTGTCTCATGCCAGATTTCAAATGGAATGCTTCCAGTTTTTGCCCATTCAGTATGATATTGGCTGTAGGCTTGTCATAAATAGCTTTTTTTTTGAGATATCTTCCTTCCATACATAGTTTCTTGAGAGTTTTTAGCATAAAGGGCTGTTGAATGTTGTTAAAGGCCTTCTCTGCATCTGTTGAGATAATCGTCTGGTTTTTGTCTTTGGTTCTGTTTATGTGGTGGATTACATTTATAGGCTTGTATATGTTGAACCAGCCTTGTATCCCTGGAAGGAATCCTACTTGATCGTTATGGCTAAGCTTTTTGATGTGTTGTTGCAATTAGTTTGCCAGGATTTTATTGAAGATTTTTGCATCTATTTTCATCATGGATATTGGCCTGAAGTTGTTTTTTTTTTTTTTTTTTTTTTTTTT
>NW_016107445.1:2930779-3008079 GCF_001604975.1 Cebus imitator
ATAAAATGATTTTGAAAGGATTCTCTTTGTATATCTGGTAGAATTCTGTTGTGAACCTGTCTGGACCTGGACTTTTTTTGGTTGGTAGGCTATTAACTGCTGCCTCAATTTCCGCCCTTGTTATTGCTCTATTTAAGGTTCCAACTTCTTCCTGGTTTAGGCTTGGGAGGGTGCAAGTGTCCAGGAATTTATCCATTTCTTCCAGGTTTACTGGTTTATATGCATAGAGTTGTTTGTAGTAATCTCTGATTGTAGTTTCTATTTCTGTGGAATCTGTGGTGATATCCCCTTTATCGTTTTTTATTGAATCTATTTGATTCTTTTCTTTTCTTTTTTATTAATCTGGCTAGCGGCCTATTTTGTTGATCTTTTCAAAAAACCAGCTCCTGGATTTATTGATTTTTTGAAGGGTTTTTTGTGTCTCTATCTCCTTCAGTTCTACTCTGAACTTAGTTATTTCTTGTCGTCTGCTAGCTTCTGAGTTTTTTTGACCTTGCTCTTCTAGGTCTTTCAAGCTTGATGACAGGGTATTAATTTTAGATCTTTCCTCACTTCTCATGTGGGCATTTATTGCTATAAATTTCCCTCTAGACACTGTTTTAAATGTGTCCTGGATATTCTGGTATGTTGTGTCTTCGTTCTTGTTGGTTTCAAAGAACATCTTCATTTCTGCCTTCATTTCATTGTTTATCCAGTTGACGTTCAGGAGTCAGTTGTTCAGCTTCCATGAAGCTGTACAGTTCTGAGTTAGTCTCTTAATTCTGAGTTCTAGTTTGATTGACTTGTGGTCTGCGAGACTGTTTGTTATGATTTCAGTTATTTTACAGTTGCTGAGGAGTGATTTACTTCCAATTATGTCACCAATTTTAGAGTAGGTGCAATGCGGTGCTGAGAAGATTGTATGTTCTGTAGATTTGGGATGGACAGTTGTGTAAATGTCCATTAGGTCTGCTTGGTCCAGATCTGAGTTCAAGTCCTGGATATCCTTGTTAATTTTCTGTGTCGTTGATCTGTCTAATATTGACAGTGAGTGTTAGTCTCCCACTATTATTGTGTGGGAGTCTAAGTCTCGCTGTAGGTCATTAAGAACTTACTTTGTGTATCTGGGTGCTCCTGTATTGGGTGCGTATAGATTTACGATTATTAGCTCTTCTTGATGCATTGATCCTTTTACCATTAACTAATGCCCTTCTTTGTCTCTTTTGATCTTGTTGGTTTAAAGTCCATTTTACCAGAGACTAGGATTGCAACTCCTGCTATTTTTGCTCTTCATTGCTTGATACATCTTACTCCATCCCTTCATTTTGAGCCAGTGTGTGTCCTTGAATGTGAGACGGGTTTCCTGGACACAGCACAGCAATGGGCCTTGACTTTTTATCAAATTTGCCAGTCTGTGTCTTTTGATTGGGGCATTTAGCCAATTTACATTTAAGGTTAATATTGTTATGTGTGAATTTGATCCTGCCATTTTGATGCTAGCTGGATGTTTTGCCTGTTGATGCATTTTTTTATTGTGTTGATGGTCTTTACCATTTAGCACATTTTTGGAGTGGCTGGTATTAGTTGTTCTTTTCCTTGTTTAGGGCTTCTTTCAGGAGCTCTTGTAAGGCAGACCTGGTGGTGATGAAATCTCTCAGCAATTGCTTGTCCATAAAAGATTTTCTTTTCCTTCACTTATGAAGCTTAGTTTGGCTGGATATGAAATTCTAGGTTGAAAGTTTTTCTTTAAGGATGTTGAATACTGGCCCCCACTCTCTTCTGGCTAGTAGTGTTTCTGCCAAGAGGTCCACGGTGAATCTGATGGGCTTCCATTTGTGAATAACCTGACCTTTTTTTCTGGCTGCCCTTAGCATTTTTTTCTTCATTGCAACCCTGGTGAATCTGACAATTTTGTGCCTTGCGGTTGCTCTTCCTGAGGAATACTTTGTGGTGTTCTCTGTATTTCCTGGACTTGAATGGTGACCCGGCTTGCTAGGTTGGGGAAGCCCTCCTGGATCATATCCTGAAGAGTGTTTTCCAGCTTGGAATCATTCTCTCCATCACATTCAGGTACACCTATCAAACGTAGATTAGGTCTTTTCACATAATCCCATATTTCTTGGAGGCTTTGTTCATTTCCTTTCACTCTTTTTTCTCTAATCTTGCCTTCTCATTTTATTTCATTGAACTGATCTTCAATCTCTCATGTCCTTTCTTCTGCTTGGCTGATTTGGCTATTGACACTTGTGCATGCTTCATGAAGTTTTCTTTCTCTGTTTTTCAGCTCTATCAAGTCATTTATATTTTTCTCCAAGCTGTTTATTCTAGTTGGCATCTCATCTAACCTTTTTTCTAGGTTATTAGTTTCTTTGCATTCGGTTACCACATGTTCTTTTAGCTCTGAGAAATTTGTTATTACCCACCTTCTGAAGCCTGTTTCTGTCAATTCATCAGATTCAGTCTCCATCCATCTTTGATCCCTAGCTGCTGAGGAGCTGTGGTCATTTGGAGGAGGAGAGGCATTCCAGTTTTGGTGTTTTCATCCTTTTTGCACTGGTTTCTTCTCATCTTAGTGGCTTTATCTACCTGTGGTCTTTGTAGTTGTTGACTTTCAGATGGGGTCTCTGAGTGGATGTCCTTTTTGTTGATGATTGAGTTATTTCTTTCTGTTTATTAGTTTTCCTTCTAACAGTCAGGCCCCTCTGCTGCAGGATGGCTGGAGGTCCACTCCAGACCCTGCTTGCCTGGGGATCACCCATGGGGGCTGCCAAACAGTAAGGGTTGCTGCCAGTTTCTTCTTTGGTTATCTTCATCTCTGAGGGTACCTTCCAGATGTCAGCCTGAGCTTTCCTTTATGAGGTGTCTTTTTGGGTATATGAGGGTCAGGGAGCTGCTTGAGACAATCTATCCCTTATATGAGCTCAAGTGCTGTGCTGGGAGTTCTGTTGTTCTATGCAGAGCTGCTGGGCAGGTACTTTTAAGTCTGCTGCAGTGGAACTCATAACCGCCTCTTTTGCCAGGTGCTCTGTCCTAGAAAGGTCAGCTTTATTTATAAGTTCCTGATGTGTTGCTTCCTTTTTTCATAGATGCCCTGCCCTGCATGGAGTATTCTAGTCACAGTCTGCCAGCAGAGGTGCTGCTGAGCTGCCCCAGGCTCTGCCTAGCTGCTGTGTGAACTGCCTTGGTAGTGGTGGTCGCCCTTCCCCCCACTGAGCTGGACTGTCCTGGGTCCATCTGCACTTGCTGGGAAACTCTCAATCCAGAGCATTTCAGATTGCTTGTTTTGTGGGGGTGGCACCCGCCAAGCCAGATCACCTGGCTCCCTGTCTCAGCCCCCTCCCTCTCAGTTGAATGGGTGGCTCTGTCTCCCAGGTGTTCCAGGCACCAGTTGAAATGGCTACCCAGATTTGTGTGAGTTTCTGTGTGCCAACACAGCACTGGCTGAAACCACCATACTGAAAACTCATGGCGCATTTCAGCCCGGGAATCTCCTAGTCTGTGGGCAGTGAAAATTTGTTTGGAAATGTGATGAGCACTCACCCTCTGCATTGTTCTTGCTGGGAACTGCACTCTAGAGCTTTTCCTATTTGGCCATCTTGGATCCTCCCAAGTGTTATTATATTTAAAATATTTGTTATATATTACATTAGTAGTACATAATTTTTAAAAATGGTATTCGTGAGATGTTTGTAAAGTTCTGTAAGAAAAACAAAAATCTATGATAAATTAATTGTGGGAAATGCAAACTTGTTTGATCCTCTCATTGAGTTCCACAATGAGCCTAAAAAATATATTTTTTAATGTTATCTAAACTAAGATTTCCCAAACCTATTTGATAAGAGAATTCCTTTTGGCAAACTAATTTTTAATGTCATATGTTATATTGAATGATGTTCAGGAAATGTTTTCATTGTATATGATTCATCACATATATATGTACATTTTTATTTGTGTAAAAATGTTTCAATTATACAATATAAGTGGAGGACAGAACATGAACTATTTTTAAAATATTAATGCATGTACTTAGTTAATTGGTACAACAAACATGTTCTTCAAAGAACTGGAGGTTTCTTAAAAGCAATGTAAGTTAAAAAAACTTTCTTTGCAGGTTCTGAATCATAAAATAGTTTTCTAATAAACAAGTAAGCGTACACATACAACTTTGGGATGGAGTAACATTTTTCTGCCCAAATTAAACTAAGCAGAAAATTGACATATTTTTAAACTGTTAGACACCTAGTATTACTCTATTTCCAATGTCAATTTCTCATATTCCTTTTACCATACTCTTGTGAAAATGTATTTTGGGTACCTAGCAGGAAGTGAGTCATAGGACACAGTGACTGGAAAAAACATACAAGCACCAAGGTAACTGCTCTGGCTGAGAACAGTCCCACCATATCCTTAGGAATGTTGACCAGACTGTGGGGAACTCTAACATTTCCTTTAAGCTGAAAGTCAATAGATTAAGAAGCTAACCAGATGGCTTAAGACACTTTTTAATCTTTCTCTTCTATCTCTTTTCTTTTCATGGTATAAAAGACTAGTCAGGCATGCATTCCAAGTGCAGAGATTTATCTTACCTTACAGCTGCCCAAGATTGCCTCTTATGAAATAGCCCCATGAATAAATCTTTGACTATCTATTAATATGGAATGGTCTGCTTTGCCCTCTTCTTGCTGAGAGTCATTCTTGGTTCCGGTAGAGAGCTTTTCTGACATATATCAAAATATTATCTGATATCTTGATTTTTATGTGTTCATAATTGCTCATCTCATGTGTATACCATTGCTGGAAGTGGTATTGACTTTGGATTTTACTCTTAACAAAAATCATGCTATTCTGCATGTACTCTATATTGCCCTTTTGTCAGTATTTAATAATATAATTTGCATTTCAACACCACTGTGAGAATCAGCATTGATTTGGAATGTTCTAAAAGATCTTATACAACTCTGAGTAAATTTAAACTAAGATATACTTTTGTCACTTTTATTTTTTAATAATATAAAATTGCTATTGGATGAGTCAGAGATGTGTTGTTAGATATAATAAAGAGAAGGTCATCCTCAGAGATGCAGGTGGTGAGGCCACAGAGATCACCTAAAATAATCAAAAGCCAGGGAGATTTTCTTCTTTAGCTGCCTGATAGATCAATATTCTAAAAATATTTAGATGTTCTATTTACCCTGGAGAAACAAAGCTTTCCTTGACACCCTTGATTTAAGTCCAACTCTTACACTGGTTTTAATCTGAGTCTTTGTTCAAATGTCACTCTTTCTGACAAACTTTGCTGTACCACACCATCAAAAACAGCATTAGCCCTCTATTCCATCATTCTCTAACCCCTTATCCTGCTCAACATTTCTTAAAAATTTCATTTTCTTGATAAGCCATAGGATATGTGATATTATGTTACTATTCATCTGTCTCCCCAACTAAAATGAAAGATCTTGGAAGGCAGGAACTTTATATTTGCATCCAAATTTTATTTCCTGGAATAAGACCTCTTATACTAAGCAAATGGAGAAGAAATGGCAAATCTTCTCACTCCAGCAAAAGATCCAGTTAAAAAAAAAATCATTGCTTCTTGGGAGAAGTAGATATAAAACTCTTCTTCCTTTGAAAGAAGGGAATAAGGAAACCTTCTACTTCCAGGACACAAGTAGAGATCTACTGCTTCTGGAGTACAAGAACAAGCAAGAACTGTCTGCCCATGGAGATGGGCAGAAAACTCTTTGTGGCTCATAATTTTGCATCAGTAAAAATGTTGCACTGGGTGAGGTAGAGGAAAAATGATAAATCATCTTTTCTCTTGTAAGCCTCAAGAATACATGTCAGAATTTGGCTCCCACAAATAGGAGGAAAAAAAATCCTGATAAAGAACTATGCCCAAGGCCAGGGATACAAGCCCTGCATAAGGCTGAAGCTGAAACAGCAAACTGGAGACTTCCTCTGTATTTAGTATGAGAAGAGTATCCTCTTAGTACCTAACAACAGTATACCACTGGGAGAAGGGCACTGCATAGAGAGAAATGTCATCAGGTCACAGTTGTGCAAAGGCTGGTGAAAGATAAGCCTGAAATAGCCAAAAGGAAAAAGACCATTGTCATCTCATGCCTTACTATAAGCACAAAGTAACAGCAGGTTAACACTAGAAAAATTTCCTGTGGTCAACTAGAGAGTACAACATCAAAACCCAAAACCAGCTCAAGTTCTTATTAAATTGACTCAATTCCACATAATAAACAAAAGAAGATTCATGCTTATTTCTGGTAGTAATGTTATCTTTTTTCTGGTGTCTTCCATAGTTTCTGGCATTCAATTTTTAAAAAAACAAACATGAGAAACAATAAAGGAAGAAAATAACACAACCATTGATAAGAGATGGAGTAATCAATAGACTCAGAGATGTAAGTATATAAAAAAGTGACATGGAAATACTAGAATTAAAAAAATAAATATAGATAGGGAAATCCTTTGGTGGGTTCATCAAAAGTGTGGATATAGGTGAGGAAATAATCCATAATCCCTGAAAGTGAGAAGAAGTGAACAAAAGTATCCAAATTGAAATACAAAGAAGAAAAACTTATGTGTGTTGCAGAGAAAAGGTGGGGAGGGAAAAATCAGAGGAGAGCTCCCAAGACCTGAAAACAGTGTGAATCTGCATATGCATGTAATTGCTTCTTCAGGAAAAATAGAAACAGGATGGGCAGAAGAAACGTTTTAAAAATAATGGTCTAGAATTTTCCAAAATTAATGAAATACAACAAATGGCATGCCCAAGGTGGTCAGAAAAACCCAAATAGGAAAAGTACAAAAAAATAGGAAAACACATAAACACAAACACATCATGGTCAAACTACAGAAAGACAAAAATAAAAAGTCAATCTCGAAGGCAGTTAGACACAGGAGAAACAAAACAAAACAATGCAAGATATTGAGAAGAACAAATGTAATCGTTGTATGAGATTAATCATTAGAATTATTACAAGCTGAAATCTCAGAAATCACCACTAAAGAACTTATCCATGTAACCAAATACCACCTGTACCCCAAAAACTATTGAAATAAAGGTAATTTAATTTAGGGAGATTCCTGGCAAATGACCGAATAGTAACAGCTCCAGTGTGCAGGTCCCAGCAAGAGTGTTGCAGAAGGCTAGTGATCTCTGCATTTCCAACTGAGGTACCTGGTTCATCTCACTGGGACTGGTTAGACAGTGAGGGCAGCCCAAGAAGGGTGAGCTGAAGCAGGGTGAGGCATCACCTCATCTAAGAAGTGCAAGGGGCCAGAGAACTCCCTCTCCTAGCCACGGGAAGCCATTAGCGACTTTTCCCAGAACCCTAGCACTCTGGCTCAGACACTGCACTTTTCCCATGGTCTTCACAACCTACAGACCAGGAGATTCCTCTGATGCCTACAATACCAGTGCCCCAAGTTTTCAGCACAAAACTGGGTGGCTTTTGGGAAGACATCAAGCTAGCTGCAGCAGTTTTTCATACCTCAGTGGTGCCTGGAGTGCCAGTGAGACAGAACTGTTCCCTCTCCAGAAAAAGGGGCCTGAAGTCAGAAAGCCAAGTGATCTGGCTTAGTGGATCCCACCCTACAAAGACCAGCAAGCTAAGATCCACTGGCTTGAACATCTAGCAGCCAGTACAGCAGTCTGTGCTTGACCTGGGACATTCCAGCTTAGTGGGGGAGGGGCGTCCACCATTGCTGTGGCTGTGGTAGGCAGTTTTAACCTTGCTTGTGTAAACAAAGTGGGGAAGTTTACACAGAGACTTGGCAGAGCCCACAGCAGCTCGGCAAGCCCACTGCAGGCAGACTGCATCACTAGACCCCCTCCTTGCTGGGCAGGGCATCTGTAAAAAAATGCAGCAGCCCCTCACAGACTTATAAATAAATCCACCACCTTCCTGGGACAGAGTACCTGGGAAAAGGGGTGGTTGTGGGTACAGCTTCAGCAGACTTAAATATCCCTACCCAGCAGCTCTAAAGGGAGCAACAGACATCCCAGCACAGTGCTCAAGCTCTGATGAGGGAAAGACTGCCTCCTCAAATGGCTCCCAGACCCCCATGTATCCTAACTGAGAGACCCCTCCCAGTAGCGGCTGACAGACACCTCATGCAGGAGGGCTCTGGCTGGCC
Organism: Cebus imitator; assembly: GCF_001604975.1. NCBI lineage: Eukaryota > Metazoa > Chordata > Mammalia > Primates > Cebidae > Cebus > Cebus imitator. Next base: position 2,938,913 of record NW_016107445.1, read on the forward strand.
TCTGGTGGGTACCCTTCTGGGATGAAACTACCAGAGGAAGAAACAGGCAGCAATTTTAGCTGTTCTGCAGCTCCCACTGGTGATTCCCAGGCAAGTATGGCCTAGAATGGACCTCCAGCAAGCTCCAGCAGACCTGCAGCAGAGGAGCCTGAGTGTTAGAAGGAAAACAAACAAACAGAAAGAAATAATTTCAACAGCAACAGAAAGGACATCCATTCAGAGACCAAATCCAAAGGTCACCAACTTCAAAGGCCAAAAATAGATAAATCCATGAAGAAGGGAAGAAACCAGTGCAAAAAGGCTGAAAACTCCAAATACTAGAATGTCTCTTCTCTTCTAAAGGATCCCAATGCCTCACCAGCAAGGGAATAAAACTGGATGCAGAATGAGTTTGACGAATTGACAGAAGCAGGCTTCAGAACGTGGGTAATAATGAACTTCTGTGAGCTAAAGGAGCATGTCCTAACCCAACGCAAGGAAGCTAACAACTTGAATAAAAGTTAGATGAAATGCTAACTAGAATAAGCAGCTTAGAGAAGAGCATCAATGACTTGATGGAGCTGAAAAACAAAGAACTTCATGAAGCATACACAAGTTTCAATAGCCGAACTGATCAAGTGGAAGAAAGGACATCAGAAATTAACATCAACTCAATGAAATAAAGCAAGAAGGCAAGATTAGGAAAAAAAAAATAAAAAGAAACGAACAAAGCCTCCAAGAAATATGGGATTATGTGAAAAGACCTAATCTATGTTTCATAGGTGTACCTGAATGTGATGGAGGNAAAAAAGAGTGAAAAGAAATGAACAAAGCTTCCAAGAAATATAGGATCATGTGAAAAGATCTAATCTACGTTTGATTGTGTACCTGAAAGTGACAGGGAGAATGAAACCAAGTGGGAAAACACTCTTCAGGATATTATCCAGGAAAACTTCCCCAACCTAGCAAGGCAGGCCAACATTCGAATTCAGAAAATACAGAGAACATCACAAAGATACTCCTCTAGAAGAGCAACCCCAAGGCACATACATAATCGTCAAATTCAGCAGGGTTGAAATGAAGGAAAAAATGCTAGGAGTAGCCGGAGAGTAAGGGTTATCCACAAAGGGAAGCCCATCAGACTCCGCAGATCTCTCGGCAGAAACCCTACAAGCCAGAAGAGAGTGGGGGCCAATATTCAACATTTTTAAAGAAAAGAATTTTCAACCCAGAATTTCACATCCAGCCAAACTAAGCTTCATAAGCAAAGGAGAAATAAAATCCTTTACAGACAAGTGAATGCTGAGATTTTGTCATCACGAGGCTTGTCTTACAAGAGCTCCTGAAAGAAACACTAAACATGGAAAGGAACAACCAGTACTAGCCACTGCAAAAACATACCAAATTTTAAAGACCATTGACTCTGTGAAGAAACTGCATCAACTAACAGGAAAAACAACCAGCTAGCATCAAAGTAGCAGGATCAAATTTACACATAACAATATTAACCTTAAATGTAAATGGATGAAATGCCCCAATCAAAAGACACAGACTGGCAAATTGGATAAAGAGTCAAGGCCCATCAGTGGGCTGTATTCAGGAGACCCATCTCACATGCAAAGACACACTTGGCTCAAAATAAAGGGGTGGAGGAAGATTTAGTAAGCAGATGGAAAGCAAAAAAACAAACAAGCAAACAAAAATAAAACGCAAGGGTCACAATCTTAGTCTCTGATAAAACAGACTTAAAATCAACAAAGATCAAAACAGACAAAGAAGGGCACTACATAATGGTAAAGAGATTAGTGCAACAAGAAGAGCTAACTATCCTAAATATATATGTACTCAATACAGGAGCACTGAGACACATAAAGCAAGTTCTTAAAGTCCTACAAAGAGACAGACTCCCACACAATAACAGTGGGAGACTTTAGCACCACACTGTCAATATTAGACAGATCAATGAAACAGAAAATTAACAAGGATATCCAGGACTTGAAGAGCTGGACAAAGCACACCCAATAGACATCTACAGAACTCTCAACCCCACACCTATAGAATATACATTCTTCTCAGCACAACATTGCACTTATTCTGAAATTGACTACACAGTTGGAAGTAAAACACTCCTATGCAAATGCAAAAGATTGGAAATCATAACAGTCTATCAGACCACAGTGCAATCAAACTCAGGATTAAGAAACTTACTCAATTACACACAACTACATGGAAACGGAACAACCTGCTCCTGTATGGCTACTGGGTAAATGATTAAATGAAAGCAGAAATAAAGATCTTCTTTGAAACCAATGAGAATAAAGATACAACATACCAAAATTTCTGGGACACATTTACAGCAGTGTGTATAGAATAATTTATAGCACTAAACACCCACAAAAGAAATGAGAAAAGATCTAAAATTGACACTGTAACATCAAAATTAAAAGAACTAGAGGAGTAAATCAAATTCAAAAGCTAGCAGAAGACAAGAAGTAACTAAGATCAAAGCAAAACTGAAGGAAATAGAGACACAAAAAAACCTTCAAAAAATCAGTGAATCCAGGATTCATTGATGGTTTTTTGAAAATATCAACAAAATAAATAGACTCCTAGCCAGACTAATAAAGAAGAAAAGATACAAGAATCAAATAGATGCAATAAAAAATGATAAAGGAGATATCACTGCTGATACCAACAAAAAACACAATACCATCAGAGAATACCATAAACGCCTCTATTCAAATAAACCAGTAAACCTAGAAGAAATAGGTAATTTCCTGGACACTTACGCCCTTCCAAGTCTAAACCAGGAAGAAGATGAATCCCTGAATAGACTAATAACAAGGTCTGAAATTGAGGCAGCAACTAAGAGCCTACCGACAAAAATACCTTCAGGAGCAGACAGGTTCACAGCCAAATTCTACCAGATGTAAAAAAGGAGCTGGTACCATTCATACTGAAATTATTCCAAACAATAGTAAAAGAGGAAATCCTCCCTAAGTCATTTGATGAGACCAACATCATCCTGACACCAAAACCTAGCAGAGATACAACTAAAAAAGAAAATGTCAGGCCAATATCCATGATGAATATTGATGCAAAAATCCTCAATAAAATACTAGCAAACAGAATCCAATAGCACATCAAAAAGCTCAAGTCACACTCAAGTCAGCTTCAGCCCTGGGGTACAAGGCTGGTGCAACATATGCACATCTATAAATATAATCCATCACATAAACAGAACCAAAGACAAAAACCACATGATTATCTCAATAGATGAACAGAAGGCCTTAGACAAAATTCAACAGCCATTTATGCTAAAAACTCTCAATAAACTAGGTATTGGTGGAATGTATCTCAAAATAATAAGAGCTATTTATGACAAACCCACAGGCAATATCATAATGAATGGGCAAAAACTGGAAGCGTTCTCTTTGAAAACAGGCACAAGACAAGGATGTCCTCTCTCACCATTCCTATTCAACATGGTATTGGAAGTTCTGGCCAGGGCAATCAGGCAAGAAAAAGAAATGAAGGTTATTCATTTAGGAAAACAGAAGTCAAATTTTCTCTATTTGCAGACAACATAATTGTATATTTAGAAGACCCCATCATCTCAGCCCAAAATCTCCTTAAACTGATAAACAACTTGAGCAAAGTCTCAGGATATAAAATCACTGTGCAAAAATCACAAGCATTACTATACACCAATACAAGAGAGCCAAATCATGAGTGAACTCCCATTCACAACTGATACAAAGAGAATAAAATACCTAGGAATACAACTAACAAGGGACTTGAAGGAAGGACCTCTTCAAGGAGAACTACAAACCACTGCTCAAGGAAATAAGAAAGGACACAAACAGATGAAAAAAAAATTCCATGCTTATGGTTAGGAAGAATCAATATAGTGAAAATGGCCATACTGCCCAAAGTAATATATAGATTCAATGCTATCCCCATCAAGCTACCATTGACTTTCTTCCCAGAATTGGAAAAAAACACCTTAAATTTTAGATGGAACCAAAAAAGAGCCCACATAGCTAAGACGAGCCTAAGTAAAAAAACGAAGCTGGAGCCATCACGCTGCCTGACTTTAAACCATACTACAAGGCTGCAGTAATCAAAACAGCATGATACTGGTACCAAAACAGAGATATAGATGAATGGAACAAAACAGAGACCTGAGAAATAACACCACACATCTACAACCATCTGATCTTTGACAAACCTGACAAAAAGAAGCAAAGGGGAAAGGATTCCCTATTCAATAAATGGTGTTGGGAAAACTGGCTGGCCATATGCAGAAAGCTGAAACTGGATCCTTTCCTTATACCTTATACAGAAATTAAATTCAGATGGATTAAAGATTTAAACATAAAACCTAACATCATAGAAACTCTGGAGGAAAACCTAGGCAATACCGTTCAGGACATAGGCATGGGCAGGACTTCATGACTAAAACACCAAAAGTAATGGCAACAAAAGCCAAAATAAGCAAATGAGATATTAAACTAAAGAGCTTCTGCAAAGCAAAAGAAACAATCTATTAGAGTGAACCGGCAACTAACAGAGTGGGAAAACATTTTTGCAATCTACCCATCTGACAAAGTGCTAATATGCAGAATCTACAAATAAACAAATTTACAAGAAAAACATCCCATCAAAAGTTGGCGAGGGACATGAACAGACACTGCTCAAAAGAAGACATTTATGCAGCCAACAAACATATGAAAAAAAGCTCATCATTACTGGTCATTAGAGAAACACAAATCAAAACCACATTGAGATACCATCTCATGCCAGTTAGAATGGTGATCATTAAAATATCATGAGACAACAGATACTAGAGAGGATGTGGAGAAATAGGAATGCTCTTATACTGTTGGGAGTATAAATTAATTCAACCATTGTGGAAGACAGTGTGGTGATTCCTAAAGGATCTAGAACTAGAAATATCATTTGACCCAACAATCCCATTACTGGGTATATACCCAGAGGATTATAAATCATTCTATTATAAAGACACATGCACGTGTATGTTTATTGTAGCACTGTTCACAATAGCAAAGCTTTAGAACAAACCCAAATGCCCATCAATGACAGACTAGATAAAGAAAATGTGGCACATATACACCATGGAATACTATGCAGCCGTAGAAAAGGATGAGTTCATGTCCTTTTCAGGGGCATGAACAAAGCTGTAAAGTTTTCTCAGCAAACTGATGAAAGACGAGAAAACCAAACATGGCATGTTCTCACTCAAGTGGGTATAGAACAATGAGAACACATGGACACAGGGAGGGGAACATCACACACTGGGGCCTATCAGGGGGAGGTGTGCTAGGGGAGGGACAGCAGGGTTGGGGAGATGGGGAGGGATAGCATTAGGGGAAATACCTAATGTAGATGATGGGGTGATAGATGCAGCAAACCACCATAGCAAGTGTATACCTATGCAACAAACCTGCACGTTCTGCACATTTACCCCAGAAATTAAAGTATAATTATTAAAAATAAATAATTTTAAAAAGAAGTATTACAAGCTAGAAAACAATAGAGTGACATCTTTAAAGGCCACGCACAAAAAATGACACAAAATTATAGCCCCAATGACATTATTTAAAAAAAAAAAAAGAATAGATTGCAAAAAATGTTTTGTTGTGGTGGTGCACACCTGTAATTCTAACCCTTTGGGAAAGCAATGAAAGAAATAGCTTGAGCCCAGAAGTTCAAGGCCAGCCTGTGCAACATGATGAATCCCTGTCTCTGCATAAAATACAAAAATCACCTGGGTGTGGTGGCACACACTGCAGTTGTAGCTGCTCAGATTTTGGTGGCTGCAATGAACTGTGATCATACCACTGCCCTCAAGCCTGGGTAACAAAGGGAGATTCAGTATAAAGAAAAAAAAGAAAGAAAATAAGAAAAAAATGATTGCTAAAAAGTTTTTCTCACAAAGTGAGAGGATCATGGCCAACAGCTACACACTACTAAACATTTTAAAAAATGCTTCAAGAAGAAAAAGTATGATGCCAGATGGAATTCTATACCTACATAAAAAGGGAAGATCAACAGAATTTACGAAAACAAATGCAAACATAAATTTCTTAACTTACACATGCCAAAATTCATTCAATTATATGATTTACTTGTGTCATTTATTGGTGACCAATTATACTCTGAATAAAGTAGCTTATAGTGAAAGATAATATTAATTCTGTTCATAAATAGAACAATGTATTGGGCTTATAACACATGTAAGATTGAAAATTAAGGCAACAATAACACAAAAAAAATAAGGAAAGAAATAGAACAACAAGGTTGCAAGTTTCTTACATTATAATTAAAATGCAGTAATACTATTTGAAGATAGAGTGTGGTAAGTTGAAGCATATTATACTACTTTACACTCTCAGAATATGAAATATTAAAGGAGACTGAGAATAACAACCAAATTTTGCTAAGGGTATGGAGCAACTGGAATTCCCATATATGGTAGGTACCAATGTAAATTTTATAACCATTTTAGAAATTTCCTACAGAGGTAAACATACACATAACATACCATTCCACCATTTTACTTCTGGATATTCACTTAAGTGAAATGCAAGTATATGTCCCCACTGGACAATTATGCAAATATTCCTAGAATCTTTATTCATAGAGTAAAATCTAGAAACCAAATATCATCAGTGGGTAAGAATATTAGCATATTATGATGTATTCGTTTAATGTTGTACCTCATTACTAAAAATTAATAAACAACTGTTACAGTTATCAATGAATTTAATAAAAGAAACCAGGCACAAGAGTGTATATACTACATTAGTTGATTTATGTTACATTCTAAATAGGCAAAAAGATGGTATGGTGTAAAAATCCAATTAGTAGTTCACTGCCATTAGAAATACAATTAGAATTGCTGCAAAGGCCATGTGCGAAATTTCAGGTGTGATGGGTATATTCTGTAAATTGATTGGATTGATGGTTGCACTGGGAACATGTATTTGTCAAATCTTATTGAACTTTGGACATTTTATTGTTTTTAATTTATATCTCAATTAACAAAAGAAAAATAATGTAGAATTAAACCAAATAATAAAATTTAAGTATGTATCATTTCCAAAGAAAACATATAAAATTACCTGACATAAAACAGTTAATATAAAAAGATAGGAAAACAGCAAAACGTTTAAGAGAGTAGGGAAGTGTAACAGTAAAAATAATATTTAATTCAGTCTTTAGTAAATGGTTTTCATAAATTATTTTATTGTGATAATATATATAACAAAACTTATCATTGTAACCATTTCTAAGTGTTCAGTTCAGAGAAATTAACTATTATTCACATGGTTGTACAGCCATTACCACTAATGATCTGCAAAACTTTTTTTTTATCCCATATTAAAACTACCCAATAAGCAGTAACTCCCCATTCTCCTCTCCTCTCAGCCCTTTGTAACCAGGGATTACTTTCCATCTCTATGAATTTGACTACACTAGATAACATCATATAGTAGAATCAAAGAGTATTTGTCTTTTTGTGTCTGGATTATTTTACACTGTATAATGTCTTCAAGCATATATCAGAATTTCATCCCTTTTTAATGCCAACCAATATTCTATTATAGTTATATACTACATTTTGTTCATCCGTTCAAATGTTGATGGGATATATGGGTTGCTTTTATTTTTTGGTTATGAAAAATGCTACTGAGAAAAGTAATATTCAGCTATATCTCCAAGATCATCCTTTTAATTATTTTGGGTATACACTCAAATGGAATTGCTGGATCAAATGGTAATTCCATGTTTAATTTTTAGAGGAACCACCATACTCTTTTCCATAACAACAGTACTATTTTAAATTCATATCAGCAGTGCAAAAGGGTTTCAATTTCTCTACATCCATATCAACACTTGATTTTTGTTGTTTGTTCTTTTTTGTTACTAGCCATCCTAATGGATATAAAGTGGTATGTCATTGTAGTTTTGACTTGCAAATCCTTAATTATTAGTGATGTTGAGTGTCTATTTTTATATGCGAATTGACTGTTTATCTTCTTTGAAAATATGTCTATGCAAGTTCTTTGCATAGTTCAAATATTCATTTATAATTTTTTAAATTTTCACTGAGTTTTAGAAATTCTCTGTATACTCTGAATGTTAATTCCTTATTAAACTGGTAATTTGCAAATATTTTCTCCCATTTCGTGGATTATCTTTTTATTCTGTTGATAGTGTCCTTTCATGAGCAAAAGTTTTAATTTAGATGAAGTCAGATTTGTCTATTTTTTTCTTTTCTTGTCTAGGCTTTTGGTGACATACCCAAGAAATCATTGCACATCCAATGTCATAAATGTGTTCCTTTTCATTTTCTCTTAAGAATTTAGAAATTTAGCTCATACATTTATATCTGTGATCTACTCGAGTTAATGTTTGTACATATTGTAAAGTAAAGGTCTAATTTCCTTAATTTGCATGTGAATATCTAGTTTTCTAGCACCATTTGTTGGGGGAAAAAAAACCCCAAAACTTTCCTTTCTCCATTGAAAGTCTTGATATCCTTCTCAAAAATAATTTGACCATATAGGTGAGGGTTTATTACTGGGCTATTACAGTACTTCATATGTCTATTTTTATTCTAGCGCCACATTGTTTCAATTACTGTGCTTTTGTAATAAGTTTTCAAATAAAAAAGATGAGACCTTAACATCTGTTCTTCTTCAGGATTTTTTTGGCTATTTAGAGGCTGTTGAGATGCTATATAAATTTTAAGATGGACTTTTCTAATTCTTAAAAAAAAAAGTTATTGGAATTTCAACAAGGATTGCACTCAATCTGTAGACTGATTTGGGTAGTATTGATATCTTAACAATATTAAATCTTTCAATTCATGAACAGAAGGTGTCTTTCCATTTATGTATGTATTCCTTAATTACTTTCAGCAATATTTCATAGCTTTTAGTATATAATTATTTCCCTACTTATTAATTCCTAAGTATTTTATTCTTTTTGATACTATTAAGTGAAAATGTTTTCTTAATTCCATTTTTTCATTGTTCATTGGATATTATAATAAAAACATTTATAATAATGTTTTAACTTGTGACAAATTATAGTGATGCATTAATCAGAAACAGAAAAAAATCAAAAGAAAACACTAATATTGGGAGGATCTACCTCATCTCCCTCAGTATTTGACAGATAAAACTGAAAACAGACAAAAAAGAGAAAGAATCATCATAATACAGGGAAAGTGCTGACAAACTATGGCCAGTTCATCAAATCAGGCCCCTGTCTGTTTTTTGTAAATAAATTTTCTGTTACGTATATTCAAACTCATTTGTTTACAGATTTGAATAGCTGTAACAAAGATCACTTGGCCCACAAAAGCTAAAATACTATCTACTATTCTACTTTATAGAAAAGGTTTGCCAACTCTTGATAGGGAGAATCAAATTATTGTTCCATACAGACAGTGGCTTGAAGAAATATAAAACTTAATTGTCTGACACCCAAGAAGTCTTATTGTTGTCTGTCCAAATCTCACAAAGTATCAGTTATTGTCAGCATTAGGACCCCAATCAGTTAGTTTCTACTCACTTTTTTGAAGTGGTTCACATGACTACTCCAAGATACAATGGAGTCTGTGAGGTAACATATCCTGAGCTGTACTCAAAACTATGAACAGTTTTTATGTACTCTACATAAGGAAAAAAGGAAGAAGGAATAAATTTGAGACAGCCTGCAATATTTTCATATCACACTGCACTCCTCTAATGCTACAAATTATGGAGTATTAAAATAATTATTACTATTGTAGAATTAAAATAAAATCTCAAAAATCATAATGTACAAGAGGTTTTCCTTGATGCTAGTGACATAAAATAGGAAAAAAAAAATAACATTCTCCAAGTAAAGACAGTTAAAAATATTTTTAAGTAATTGAAGCTAATCATTTTAAGGAAAACTTGGATCAGAAAGGATGATAGCATTGAATTTCATGGCAACTAAGGAAAAAGAGAATTATAATAACAATTTCAAACATGGCATTTAAGTTATATTCAGAGGGAAAAGCTTTAAATGCCTATTACACATCAAAGACTATACAATAAAAGACTGTTAAATAAAACTTTGAGTCTTTGTAATCAAATAAACTCATAAATGTTTACAGAGTCATAGGAAAACAGAAAAATATAGATAAATGTAAAAAAACACTCATTTAGAAAACATGAAAACAAATTTAGAGCTTAGTGAGTTTGTTGTTGTTGCTTTCTCATGTTGCAGTTATGAAAAGATATTATGCTACAATGAACACTGGTTCATGTACACCAGCACAATTTACCAATTGTCAATGGCCAGCATCTGTTCTGACTGATTGGTATGGTGGTTATTTGAATATTGAGTATTACCGATGTGCATACCCAAATGCTAATAAAGTTTAATGTGAGACACTTATTGTTAACATAATGGGGACCTAATTGTCAAATATGATTGTAGTGAATTCAGTTGAACTGGAAATATTTATGCTGATTTCTTTCACTAGAATACAATGCACTGTCTATTTGAACTATAATCTTCAGGAAGCTTCATGTCTAAGGGTTTATTTTTTAATTTAAGTATTGCTTTAAAAGACTTTATTTCCTGCCTTCTTGCATTGTTTAGCCTCTTCGTGCTTCCCTTTCTTTTTTTCCCCCTGTGGAGTTCATAATACATTCTTGTCTCTTCCATCTGAAATATAAAATCTGTATTTCTTATGTTTTTGGTGCATGCACGCTAGATATTGAGATGTTATAAATTCACTATAAATATTACTGAGATTGCCAACATCTGGAAAGAAAAAATGTATTGGGTTAATGCTGCATATCAGATCTATACTTAAAGGCAAAGACTGGGGGATGTTAGTTTTCCTAAGTAGGGAGGCTAGAATTGGGAAGAGGTAGTATAATGATAGGCTGCTTTTTACATAAATGAAGAGTTTTTAAAAACATAAAGTCTTTTCTTTCTGATTTAGGCTTGACCAAAGCTAATGCCAGACTTCTATGCTGAAAGCAATTGAGCATCATAATATCAACAAACAATTAGTATTCTGTAACTCAATCAGCCTCTGCTTTCTCTAAGTTAAACAGAGGTCATAGACGAAAAATATCATTTTATAAAAATCTAATGTAACTAATCAGGAATAATGGAGAAACAGAAGTATAAAACATCAAAAAACAGAAGCTATTGTTGCAGTTATGAAAAGATATTATGCTACAATAATTATGACAGAATACAAAGTGAGGCTTCGTGATCATGCATTTGAAAGCCTCCATAAAGTGGATCATTTGCTAGGGAAACATAAAAAATAAGAAATTATTCTCAAAGTAGAAAAACCAATAATGTATAAAATTGGGGGAAAAGTTGAAGAAATATACTTTAAAACAGACTCTCATCCATATTATTTTATGACTCAGATCTTCCAAACTCACTGAAAAGTAACTTTATTAAATGTGATCTATGCCTTACAGTATGTATTTTAATAGATTTCATGTGGATTTTGATCATTCCTTGTTAATGGATTTTGTTGTCAATGTTAATAGGGGAGATGTTGGTTAAGGGAAAAAAGTTTCAGTTAGAAGGAATGGCTTTGAGATTTATTGCACAGCATGGTGACTATAGTTAATAATATTGTATATTTTAAAAGTAGCAATTTTGAATGAGAGTAATTTCAGTGTTTATCACAAAATTGATAACTATGTGAGATAATGTATATGTTAGTTCCACATTGAATACATATATAACATCTCATTGTACCCCATATTTGAAACTACATTTGTCAATTAAAATATATATTAAAAATGTTAGGAGGATTTCATTTTCCCACTGTTATTAGAAATTGTTTATTGTTTTCCTTAAAGCTATAGGTCAACTGGTCACATTTTTGAACTCCTATCAGTTTTTATGTAAGACCATGTTTACCTGCAAATAAACAAACAAAACTTGAGCAAAAATTTAGCTCACCCAATTAAACACACTAGGCCTAATCAGGTGTTCTGAGATGAGACTTGATTCAGGGCTTAAGTAGGATTTAAGATCAGGATGGAGCGCTTGGTTTTCCTGTTGATTCGGCTTGGCTCCATTTTTAGACACACTTTACACTTGTGGTCACATGAGGCTCTAAGTAGCACCCAAGGCTATATCCTCTCAAGATCCTATTTAGCAGTTAAGAGAGAATCTGCATCCAAACACTGCCAGTCCAAGTCCTAAGATTAAAACTGATTAGAGCAGTTTAAATCACTTGCCCATCTTTGAAACCACCATGGCTAAGAGTAAAGATTACACCAGTCAGTTTCAAGGCCTCAGAGCTCATTTCTGGTGTTGGATATGGTAAAGATGATGACAGTTTCATCAGAAAATGTGTGAGCCCCTACACTGGAGTAGAAGCTTGCTAAGAAACAGCCTCCCACGCATACTGTTCTTCCCAGTTCCTTTTACACTTGTGAAACTAGGTGGAGTCATGTGACCAATTCTCAGCAATGGCCTGTGAGCAAACAGGTTGTTTGGCCCACTCATCCTAAAGTGGACAAGAAACAAATGTTCTTTCTTCAATCTCCCTCTATCCATTTTCAGGCTGGAGGAATACTTCAAGAATCTTTGAAGTGGAATATAGGCGAGACAATATAGGAGGAGAGTATCTGACTACTGATAGACTTCTTAAAGTCAGACTATTCTTGCATTCTTTTTTAAAAAGGCATAGTAATGATGTATATCACGCACTTGGCTTGCTGACAGTCTCTTATCTTTCTTTCATATATATTTATAAGTAACAGTATATCCTAGCCTGATTTTGTGGAATACACTAAACCCATAAAATACATTCGGTAGGTTTTGTTATTTTCTATGCATTGGTCAAGTTATTTGTCAGAAAAGGAGGTAGGTCCTAGAAGGTTTCTGAGAATTTGTTTTACAATTATCTAAGCCTTGGTTATTATTTTTTATGTGGGACTAGAGGGGGAAAAAGAAAACATAACCTTTTTCTATTATCCTATCATTTGTTAATTCACATTTAAATCTCTCGAATCAATTTTGTAACATGTTTTATGAAAAGTTAATCATTATCAGATAGATTTTTGAGGTTTTTGGCATGTCATATATATTATCTTTTAATTATTTGAATATCTGTCACAATGTCATTTCATTCTTAATGATTGCATTTCTGTTTTCTTGATCAGAATTAAGATATTTCTCTTCTCTTCTGCTCTCTTTACTTTCTTCCCCCCCGCCACCTTCTACTCGCTTCATCTCCCCTCTCTCTTTCCTTCTTTCTTCCTTCCTTTGTCTTTCTCATTCTTTCTTTTCCATGGTTTGCTGTGTGGTAGAGAGGAGTTCTTAAAAAATTAACAGTTGGTTTAAGTATTCAGATCTATTGGCTTTTATCCAAGTAATTATTCTACATTGCTCATGGAATAGTGCTATAATATCTTCTTTTGTATCCCCATTGTTCTCATTAGATTTATGGGTACAGGTGATATTCTAACAGTTTAAGAAATACTGTATTGTAGTGGTTGAACACAGTGGTCAGCCTAAAAAATAATATAGGAGAAAACATATGACCTTGAGTGTGGCAATGATGTTTCATATACAAAACCAAAGGTACAGTCTGGAAAAGAAATCATTAATAAACTGCTTCATTAAAATTAAAAACTTCTGCTCTGCAAAATACAAGGTCAGGAGAATGAGAAGACAAACTACCATCTGGGAGAAAATATTTGCAAAGTCATATCTAAACAAGAGTTGTTATCCAAACATACAAAGAACGCTTAAAAGTCAACAATAAGAAAATGTGACTTAAAAATGTAAAAGACCTTCACAGACACTTCACTAAAGAAGATACACAGGTGGAAAATAAGCATATGAAAAGATGCTCCATGTTTTAAGTTACTATGGTCTGAACGTTTCTGTCCCTCCAGAATACCCAGGGTGAAATCTATTCCCCATTGTGGCAGTATGGAGAGGAAAAGCCTTTAGGATGTTATTAAGTTATGAGGGCTCTGTGGTAATAAATGAGATCAATAACCTTATGAAAGAGGCTTTAAGGTGTCTTTCATGCTTTCTGCATATGAAGATGCAGCAAGAGGAACCCCTATGAAACAAAGTGTGAGGCTTCAACAGAGACTAAATCTGACAGCACCTTGATCTTGGACTTCCCAGCCTCCAGAACTGTGAATTATTTACAATTAAATATTTATTTATTTACAAGGTATTATGCAGCCAAAAGAGACAAAGACACATATCATCAGGGAAATTCAAATTAGAACAATGAGATACTACTATACACCTATTAGAATGGTCAAAATCTGGAACAAAAGCAACATTTTGGCATGGATGTGAATTCTGGCATGGATGTGAAAGAGCAGGAATTCTCATTTACTATTAATGGGAATGCAAAATGGTGCAGCCACTTTGGAAGATAGTTTGGCAGTTTTGTGCAAAACTAAACCTTACCATACAATCCAGCAGTCACGCTCACAGAATTTACCCGAGTTGAAAACTTAAGTCCACACAAAAGCCTGTACAGGGATGTTTTTAGCAACTTTCTTTATAGTTGATAAAACTTGGAAGTAACCAAGATGTCCTTCAGTGGGTGAATGAATAAATACAATACAGTAAATCCAGATGACAGAATATTATTTGAGGCTAAAAGGAAATGAGCCACCAAGCCATGAAGAAACTTGGAAAAACATTAAATGCATATTACTAAGTAAAACTAGCCAATCAGAAAAGTCTACATATTTTATGATTCCAATTTTATAACATTCTAGAAAAGGTAAAATTACGGAGATGGTGAAAAGAACAGTGTTTGCCAGGAGTTACGGGCTTGGGGAGGCATAAATTGGCAAAGCACAGAAGAATTTTAGGCAGTAAAAATCGTCTTTATGATACTCTTCAATTGTCAAAAAACAGAATGTACAATACTGAGAATGAACCATAATGTAAGCAATGGACTTTTGGTGACGGACTTTTGGATTTTCTGTCATTGTAGGTACATTAGCTATAACAGGTGTATCACTCTGATGGAGGAGGCTGATAATGGGGGAGGCTAAAACATGTTGCATACATGGGGGTAGGGTTATATTAAATATCTCTAATTTTGCTTTAAAATGAAAACTGCTCTAACAGTTGTCTTAAAAATAAAACATATAAAGTCACAAAACAAACAACTTATGGTCAGAAGTAAGGCTATTTGGGATTAAATTTTAGCACAACGGCTTACTAGGAACCTTAAGAAAGTTAAGCACTCTTGTTTCAGATGTGATTTTAAACAAACTCATATAGTTTAGATATACAAATAGGTATACATATATAATATTCATTTCTCCACCATAGAGCTTAAAAAATAAACACAGCAATTATTCCTTCATAATTTACTATATAGTTATTCATTTTTAAAATATGTATTATAATTTTCTATGTTTCTACACTATACATTTAGTGTCATTTTGTTTATATTCTTTTAAAACTTTTTTATATCCTAAACAATATATTAGTTCATTCCTTTCCACTTTTTATAGTTATATTTCATAATTATATGACAGTTAATGTTTTCATTTTGTTCTTAATACTTAGATAATTTTCAACTTTGTATTATTACAATGATGATATGGAGATTTAATATATCATATGATGCACATACATAAGACATTTGTTAAAATACACTCCTAGGAACTGAATTCAAAGTATTCCTAAAATGTATACATTCCGTTTTACATGATAATGTCAAATGGGATTTTCAAAAGAGTTTGTAGCCATTTTCATTCTCATTTACAACCTATGAATATTATCATTGATCAAAATACATGACATTATGTCCTTCTGAACTTCTGTACGATAAGACTTAAAATATTTTCTAGTCTAATGGATAAAATGATATTTCGCTGTGGTTTAATTATGTGCTTTTCTAATTATTAAGAAGATTGAGTATATTTATATACATATTCCAGTTTTGTTTGCTCTTTAGCAAAATACCTGTTCATATATTTGGTTTATTTTTATTTTGAATTTTTTAAAACTTTTGATTTATAACATGTCCTTATAAAGTATAAGTTATATTTTCAAATTTAATCACTGTTCTTCCTTATTCTTGTTCTTAAATTATTATTTTTTTTATTATATGCTTACCAGACTATGGAGAATTCACCACTAGACCGGGAAGCAACAGCCTGGGCTCCAGAGTCGGCCACCTGTCTGTGCAGAGAGAAGGAGAGGTCTTATGAAGCTCCGGTTCAGTCTGGGACCCTAGCTCTTTTTGTAAGGAGTTGTTTGGCATGAGGCCCAGTCATGAGGGTGCTTCATGACTGGGCTCAAGGAACACAAGAAGGTCAACTTGTTTTTGCAATTGTCTATTGTTTTTCAATAACTAACATATAGGAATAGATTGAAACAGAAATTTATCTGAAACAGCACTGGATGAATGCCTCAAGGGGCTCATACAACCTGTTCCGGAACTTGGTGACCATTGTTTGTGTCCACGTTCAATTGAGCTCAAATTTAATATTTAAATTTTCCTCTTCAATGTCTATGCATGTATACCTATGCACAGAGAGCAAATGAAAGCACAGAAACCAAATTCTCTTGGTCTCTGCTTAAAAAAATCTATACATCTATATATGTGTTTATGTACAGTAATATCTATATCTCTATATTTACCTATATATACTTGTATCTAATGATTATCCTAGATATACATATAAAAATGTATCTATATCTTTTTTAATTGGAGTAGTCTCTTTACATTTACTAAATCTATACATACACAAACATATAAGCATTCATTGATATATATATTTAAATTTGTTAATCACCATAGTCCAAATATTTATTTTTTGTTTTTTGGGGGAGTAGTCCATTGTTAATATTCACTTCACTCAGAGGGCTGACAAAATATTAAATATATATTGGGAAAAGTTAGAGATTAGTCTCAAACCTTTTGGAAGGCTGAAAGGTTTTATTGGGGCAGGCTGAAGGCAGCTGGCATGTCCATTAATTTATGGAGAAGATAGGGATGAGGCTTTCTCAGTTAAACCTGTTTACCCCACATCCCTTTGTCTCTACTCGTGTTTAATCATGTTAACTTTGTGCTGGATGGCCCTCTCAGTGGGAGATCACAAAAGAATTACATGTTAATAGTGTTTTCTCTGGGCCCAGAACCTGAAGCTTTCATCATTCTTATAACTACTCTTTTAACCATGTTAATTAACCACAAGTATGTTAACTTAGAACCTCTGTTGTAAAACCTTGAGGGAATAAATGTGTGGACAGACAGAGGGTCTTGGTCAATTGGTTCCATTTCACCCTCTGAAAGCAGACAACGGCCATCCCTAGCCCACTTGTTTCACGGTAAAGGTGGCAGAGTGCATTGACTCATCCATCTTTGAGTCAAGGTCTGCAGGCCAGACTTCTGCAGGTGGTGACTGACATCTCAGCCTCTGTTCTTGTTTTTTATTTGTCCTTAACTTTGAGCTATTAAGACAGTAATTTAAATTCTTCTACCATAAATGTGGAATTTCTATTTCTTCTCTAATATTTCATGTTTTCATTTAACTCTTTGGGACCTATGTTACACCTTCCCAGTAGATTCCTATGAGATGTCTATTATGAAATGTGTAGCAGTCCATTTTGCTAAATATGGACTTGGATATGAATAAGGATAGTGACTTTCACTTTCTATTGGTTAGCGTTTGTATGGTATACCTTTCTCTATCCTCCTATTTAAGTTGTGCTGCTTACTGTTAATATAATTAGTATATGGATACATTCTATTTTCTATTTCATTCATTTGATCGTTTTTCTTTCTTTCTTTCTTTTTTTTTTTTTTTTTTTTTTTTTNAGAGTCACTCTGTAAGCCAGACTAGAGTGCAGTGGCACAATCTTGGTTCACTGCAATCTCCATCTCCCAGGCTCAAGCAATTCTCCTGCCTCAGCCGCCCAAGTAGCTGGGATTATAGGTGTGTGCCAACATGCCCAGCTAATTTTTGTGTTTTTAGTAGAGACAAGGTTTCACCATGTTGGTCAGGCTGGTCTCAAATTCCTGACCTCAGGTAATCTGCCTGCCTCAGCCTCCCAAAGTGCTGAAATTACCGGTGTGAGCCATCATGCCTGGCCCCAACTATCATTTTTTAATTAGATAATTTGGTTTCCATATATATTCAAATTTTTAATTTTGTATTTGTTTTCAATTTTATCATTTACTGTTTGTATTTGCACCTTCTTTTTTTCTATTCCTTTTATCAATTTATTCATTCATTTAGTTTTCTTCCCTTTCCAGTTTGCTTTTAGATTAAGGAAATACTTTTTTTATTCTCTCTTTTTTCCTTGTTAATTTGCTATTTATAAACCCCTTTTTATCATTTTAAGGGTATCATAGTGATTATATTATGTATTTTCAATTTATCACAATCTAATACAAATGATCACTTTTACCATTTTTCTGTAAATGAGAGATCACTGTAACTGCCTTTACCATTTTGTGCCATTTTGGGTATTTTGCCACATATTTTATGTTTAAACTCCAAATATTAATTTTAATCAAAAAATATTAATGTATATTTATTAATCTGTTTTACTATTTTGTTTTTTATAGTTTTTTAATGTGTTTCCATATGCAATGCAGAACACAAATTTACCTAAACAATATTTATCTGTATCTCTATTAATGGGAGTATGCTTGTGAAAAATTCTCTTGGTTGCTGTTTGTTTGAAAAAAAAAATATCTTTCAGTTCATTTTTAAAGGACAATTCTATTGCATATAGAATTATAAATTGCAATTTACTTTCTGTTTATACTTTCAATGCCAACTGAATAGTATTTGACCATAAAAAGGAAGCTGTGATACATGCCACAACATGGACAGACTTTGGAAACATTATTTTAAGTGAAAGAAACCACACACAAAATGCCACGTATTATATGATTCTGTTCTATAAAATATCCCTAGTAGGTAAATCCATAGACACGGAAAGAAGACAAGTGTTTGCCAGAGTGTAGGAAAATGAGAAGTGACTGCTTAAATGAGTAGATAATTTCTTTTTGAGTTGATAAAAATGTTCTAGAGCTAGATAGTGGTGGTGGTTGTGAATGTACTAAATACCACTGAATTGTACACTTTAATATGGTTAAAATGATGAATTTTATGTTATGTGTATTTTATCACAATAACAAAATAATTTTACTTTTTTCTGTTAAAATTTTAGCTATCAAATTATTGCATCTTTAAAATTAATATAAAGGCTTTCTTTGCTGTTTATAAAATTTTATGTTTAGTTTACAAAATCTTACTATTGTTTGTCCATTTGTGCATTTCATTGGTTTTATCTTGTTTTAGATTTGGAAAACTTTCTAAATTTATGGCTTCATATATTTTAACTCTTGGGAAGTCATTGGTTAGTAATTTCTCAAATACAGTTGCTGCCATATAGTCTTTCTCTGCCTCATCTGTTGTTCCAATTATACATGTTTTGAATATTTTCACCATATTCTTTAGAATTCATATATTTTTAATCGTTCTTTGCTTTAGTCCATATTTTCAAGTTATCTTCCACCTCTTCTCTGCTCCGTCTAATCTGGTAATCTTAATACTGTATTTTCAATTATTAATATAAAGTGCTCTGTATTTCAGTTTCAGAATTTGTGTTTGAATTTTATAGATATGGATTTAAGTTTCCGGTAAAAATTCTCCAACTTTCCATCTATTCTCTTGAACATCATTTACAACATTATTTCTAATTTTATGTTGAATCACTTCAGGATCAGAATCAGATGGGTTTGTGTCTCATCTTTTTGTCTTCATTTATAGGTATTTCTGTCTTGATGTTTTTTAATGCTAGCTATTACATATAAAGTACGGTAGATGACCTTCATGTGATTCTCCTTCAGAAACAATTTATTTGTTTTGCCAGGCAGTTAAAATAGGAGCAATTCTTCTTGTTTCAACGAGAGACTGAAGTTATTAGGCCATGTATCCATCTCTGTGAGGACTGATCTATCTCTAATATACATTACTCATTGAGTATTTCAACTGAAAGCCTTTCTGGGATCTCAAATGCAAGCCGTGTGTTTATGCTAGGCTTCTCTTTTGGTGGCCCCTAAGTGATATTTGTTGTCTCCAGCTCAGTAAAACTGACCCACTGCTTAGTCTTTTATCCTCTTGTTACAATCTTCAGCAAGTGCTTTGAGAGAGGCAGAGCACCGTATAATATCAGCTCACTTCTTTCAAGTTTCCTTTTTCCCAGTGCTTTTGTCAATTGTTGCCTGCCTAAGAAGTGCTACCTTCCCATGTTTGTCTCTCTAGGAGAGTGAAACAATGAGGCTACTGAAAGCTTAGGTGCCTCTTTTGGTTCAGTCAGTTGGCGCAGCACCATATTGTAATTAGTGAATACATCAAAGTTGAAAAGTGGCAGAAAATGTTATTTTCTCTACCATGCATTTTCCTCTGAGATCTTTTACACTGAAATCCGGCTACCTTGTATGTTGTCTGGTACTTTCAGACAACTGGGATTTTAGTCTCATAAAAGCTGTTTCATGGTAGCCAAAAGTGGCATTTTTAAGCTGGCTTTTTTAATATGGAAATTTTTTGAGCATCATGTTGAGGATAAATCCTTTTTAAAAGGATTTGTGTTAGCTTCTGTCATATGCCTTAACACAATTTTCAATTAATTTCTCAGCTTGGAATTACCCACAGCAGGCAGGTGGTGAGAATTTGAAATCCATATCCACAAAAAAAGCACTCTTCTTTTTCTTTGATAAAATTTTTAGTAGGCAATTCCATTAGAGCTATAGTTCTTCAAATATTCTGGTGTTATTTTCTTTTCTGTTATTAATATCCACCTTACATTGGTCCAATGCCTTATCTCTAATCCCCTATGTTAACATTATCATCCCAGGCTCTAGGTAACCAAAGACCATGTTAGACAGTTATGTCTTCAGTGGCCTCCTCCACCCTGCTGACCTTGTTGTGCTTTTGGTGTGCCAAGACTCATTCTACTGATCCTTATTGGTGGACGACTGAATTCCTTTGAATCTGAATTATATGTCACCCTGAATTATGTAACTTTTTAAAATTATTATTATTATTATTATTATTATTATTTGAGATGGAGTTTCACCCTGTTGCCCAGGCTGGAGTGCAGTGGCATGATCTCTACTCATGGCAACCTCCGCCTCCTGGGTTCAAGCAATTCTTCTACCTCAGCCAGCTGAATAGCTGGGATTACATGCATGTACTACCATGCCCAGCTAACTTTTGCCTTTTTAGTAGAGACAAGGTTTCACCATGTTGGTCAGGCTAGTCCCAAACTCCTGACCTCGGGTGATCCATCTGCCTCAGCTTCTCTAAGTGCTGAGATTACAGGTGTGAGCCACTGTGCCCAGCCAATTTCTCTTTTTCTTTTAGAATGCATTTCTTATTCAATATAATTTTCTGAGAAACACTTCAACCAGCTTTATGTACTTTCTACATCAATGATGCAGCCAACAATCAAAACACAAACACAAGTTTTGGGTTGTATAGTACAGAAATAATAACTAATACCCTTAGTCTTCTATACGATTGTCCCAATCAATATATATAGTAAATGTTTCCTTGTCTTTTAGAACAAGAATCCCAATCCACTTTTTTTTTTCCTGTTATAAGCATAGTATTCCACTTGGTTTTTCCAGATCCTAGTGGCCAAGAATCTGTATCAATGGTTCCAGAAATTTTAAATACTTGCGTCTGATAGCCACACCTTCAATAATTCATTTCAGCCAGGGTAGCAGGACAATGATTTTAACTTATAAAAGCTTATTTGACAACTGCTTAATATCTCCATCTAGAAAGTACTTTTAATGTCTTAAGAACTGAAGTGTTTATGAATGTTGAATAAAATTGATCTACAGTTTGTAATATCTTGGGGAATATTTTTTGAAAATTGATTTTTCTCATTTTAAAGAAAGCACGTAGTCTTATCTAACTCTGTTTTTCTAGTAAGTCCCTAATAGTTTCTGATTCTGATCACAAAGCCCTCTCTGCTGAATGCCTCTGACTGCAAGTATGTTCCAAAGCCCATCAGGTTTGATTGGTTGAGTTGTTTACTTTTGTATAAAACTCTAGCTGCTATGAAAAAAAAGTGTGACATTTGCTGTTTTAAGATAAGAATTTTAACAGTAGGTACCACTAGTATTTTCACAGTACTCTGGAATAAAAAAAATAAATGATAAGCCATTTTTTAAAAATTTCCTTTCACAAAGAACCTGAGAATACCTGTCAGTATTCTCAGAAAAAAATGCAATAGAATTCTATTTTTATTATTCCTTTTAAATACAGCTACTTGGGAGGTACAAAAGCTCTAAAGAATCACCAAATAATCTATAATATATAACACACACACACACCCCACAGATGCTGATTTTTAAATTCTGATCAAAAACATATCTATTCAATTCAATATTCTTGCATGATGTAGATAAAGGTTTACTTCCAAAATTAACTGCTAATGTTGTGCTTGAAAAATCTTTGAATTTTTATACTACTTATATTTTATTCATCAATGCCTTGCTTACAAAAGCCATTTTAAATAAAATTATCACTGAGTGCTTACGAACACGTCATAAGTATACATTTAGATGATAAAACTAATTTGTCAAAATATTAACAACATCTCCATCATCCAGCTACACACTTATAATAAAGTAATTATAATTCTTTCAACTAGATGTTGAAGCATGGATTTTTGACTACCAAAATCTGTGTTTTTTAGGGGCATATATTTTATTTTTCAGCTTAATTTTTACTTTTCAATTCAAAACAGTTTGAACACACTTACCATATGGATTCCCCTAATACGTTCATCTATCATGGAAGCCTCTCTATATACAGTAATTGGAGAGGAAGGAATTCATGCATTTACCTTTTTTGCTACCCTTTTTATTTACTTCTTAAATTTCAACTTAATTTTAGATTCCAGGGGTACATATGCAGGTTTATTAGATGGATATATTGCAACCAGGTAGTGACCATAATACGCAGTAGGTTGCTTTTGACCCATCAGCTGTCTGTCTGCCTCCCACCTATGAGAAGTCCAGTGTCCATCGTTCCCGTTTATACCTATGGGTGCTCAATGTTTCATTCCCACTTTTAAGTCAGAATATTTGATTTTCTGTTCCTGTGTTAATCTACTTGGGATTATGTCCTCCAGTTTCATCCATGTGGCTGCAAAGGACATGATTTTATTCTTTTTTTTTTTTTTTTTTTTTTTAATATAGCTGCGTAACACTTCCTGGTGTAAGGGACCATATTTTCTGTGTCAGTTCCACCACTTATTGACACTTAGGTTGATTCCATCTTTGCTATTGTGAATAATACTGTAAGAAGACACGAGTACATGTACCTTTTTGGCATAATAATTTATTTTCCTTTGGGTACATACCCAGTAATGGGATTCCTGTATTGAGTGGCAGTTCAGTTTTAAGGTCTTTGAGAAATCTCCAAACTACTTTCCACAGCCGTGGAACTAAATTACATTCCCACCAACAGTGTATAAGCATTCCATTTTCTCTGCCTCCTCACCAGCATTTGTTGCTTTTTGATGTTTTAACTGTAGCTATTCTGGTTGGTGTGAGGTAGTATCTCCTTCTGGTTTTGATTTGCATTTCTCTGATGACCAGTAATTATGAATATTTTTTTATCCTATTTCTGTTGGCCACTTGTATGTCTTCTTTTGCGAAGTGCCTGCTCATGCCCTTTGCCCATTTTTTAATGCGGTTACTTGTGTTTTGCTTAAGTTTCTTATGGATTCTAGATATTATATCAGATGCATAATTTTTGAATAAATGGTGCCAGTATAACTGGCCAGACCTATGCAGAAGAAAGAGTGGACCCTTACCTTTCACAATATACAAAAATTAACTCAAGATGAGTTATAGATTTAAATGTAAGTTCTCAAACTACAAAAATCCTAGAGGAAAACCTAGGAAATACCCTTCTTGACATTATCTTTGCTAAAGAATTTATGACTGAGTCCTCAAAAGTAATTGCAACAAAGGCAAGAATTGACAGTGGGACCTAAATAAAGAATGTTGCACAGCAAAATAAACTGTCAACAAAGTAAGCAGACAACCTATAGAATATTCCCCTTTTCATTGGGGTTTTTACACTTATACTTAAGCCAAAGTATTTATCAATTAGAATTATTTTTCTTCAAAATATTCATGATTTTAAACATCTATGTTACAGACTCATGCAGTTATTTCTTACACTTTTATTCCAAAAATATACAATGTTTAGCCTCACTTGCAATTACTCAGTAATAAAGCCAATATTTGACTATCTGACAACTGTTACAATGATTTTGCCAACTCTTTATTATTAAACAGTAAATTGTAATAGGAGTGATGTCTTTAAAGACAATGAAGAATGAGGGTTTATTACCACAGGTAGAATGTAGTAGTTGCATGCATGCTAACAATCCCAACGCCAACAACTAGAAAATTCCTGGGTAAACATATTTTAATAAGCATCAGAGGACTGAAAAATAACTTGTACCTGACAGTCCAAAAATGCCAGAATGGGGAGCCCTTGAAGCATAGGCAGCCATGTCCTCTCTGAACCCTGGGAGTAGTTTTTATAGATTCATGAAAAGGAAGGATTTTGTAGGACTGTGAACTTTTGCTTGAGTTCAAATTGAAGAGTGTTCTGTTTCGTGATTTGAATGCCCATTACATGTTTTCAGATTTTGAAAATTTATTGAGTTCTATATTTATGTGCTCTCTTTTTTGTATGTATTTTATGCCTCAATTATAAATGTAAAAACTAACTAGTGTCACAAACACAAACTAGAAAATTTTGTAATTTTATGATATCTGCAAACTCGCTGAGTTGAGAAATGGAATGAAGCATGATTTAATGGTGTCTGTAAATAACATTTGATGATGTATAATTGTGACATGATTTAAATGCATTCATGAGTGTCACTGTTTAATTTTCTGTAATTGAATTTTTAAAAATACTGTTTACACAGTGACAAGTTCAACAATTTATGAAGATAGCTGCTTTGACTTCTTTAGATTTACTGATGAATCTAACATTGAAGTATGTTTAATGCAGCTGACCAGCACCTCTCACTAACTATGTGACATTACAGCAAAAGTGACTTGCCCTCTTCTCTCTGATTGTGCTCTTGGTTTAACATAGCTGTATTTCCTGTAGATAGATTTCCTATTTCTTAATAGCACATTGTGCTTTTTTGGCTAGAATTTTTACCTTTTAATACAAGACTGTAAATAATGATATAAAGCTATTATATTTGTTTGTTTTGTATGCATTTGGAAAGAAATGTCAAATTATTTCACACTATAATTACATGGAAGGGATGGCATGTAACAGAAAAAAAAGAAAGAAGGAAACCCAGGAGTCACTTGAAGCCAAGAGAGTTTGAGAATGCATAAAATATGTCTGGCTCACTTGGTTTCTAAAAACTTCTTGGGATGTAATAGACATTCAGTAAAATCTTTTTGAGTTGAATAGACATGTTTTTAAAAATTCAACATTTTTATTATACCTTTGAGTAAATTAAACTCCACAAAAATATAGCATGTGTATTCCACGTCTTTGAAGCATTTTGGCACATCATTGTATTTCCTCAAATGCACATCCCACATTGAGAGACACAGACACAAATACAAAATCAGAAATATGTTAACCCACAAGTGTTTTCATCACAGCATTCATTATAAAATAGAAACTACCTATACATCAACAAATGAAAATTAATGAAATCCACTTATTTTATCTCTCTCTCTCTCTCTCTCTATAGATAGATATAGATATATGTACAAATACACAAACTATATTGAGTGCAACACATGGCATAGACAAGAGAATTTATTTCTTGGAAGTGAATGCTTTCAAGCTGTTATAAACCCATGTATCTATTATCTGGAAATATTGCATTACAGTAGCTAAAAGCTTAGAGTTTTTGTTACAGTTTAGTTAATTCAAGTGAAACACTTATCATTCTAACCAGCACAATGTAAGTGCAACATTAGTATTGCTACTATATGCATTTTGTATTTTTTGGTGAACATGCATTGATATTGTTTTAGGTAAACAGAATATAAAAAGAAATTATTTTATGTAGGTTTTCAGCAATATACAAATGTTTTTTAAATCATGTTTAGTAACAACGCATGTTAGAAAATTATTCATTATTTTAACTACATATAGAATGTAGACTAGAGACTAAAAATGTTAATGTTTGTTTTTTAAAAACTGGACTCATTTTACTTTTTTCTCACTTTTTTCTGTGTTTTACCAAGAAATGTCACAGAAATTAATTTTAAAAAATAGATAACATGTACTCTTTTGGGATAATGTAAACACTGGAGCAGATTATGACTGGTATATGCTTAAGACTATACAGCATAAGAGCAGCTCTTACATTTTAACATCTAGGTCAAATTCTAGCTTTATCACTTTTAAATATTTATTATTTAAATGATCATATTCTCTTAAGGCTAAGGTGTCAAATTTTGAACATGAGGACACTATAAACTAACAATCTTCAACCCACCAAAAAAAGCGAACTCTCCAATTGAGATAAGTAGGAACAAAATATTTTTGGTGATACAATCTATAACCTAATCATTTTCTTCCCAGTACTCCAATTTATAAAGCTCAAGTCCTATATCAATTCTTCTAGTTTTTTTTTTTTTTGAGAAATGCATCCTTTTCTTCTCAAAAGATCTGGGAAATAGCCCAAGTCACCTCCCTCTCTTTAAACCCAGAGTAAGACTCTTCATAGACCCAGACAGTGTAAACAGGCCAGTGATTCTCAATCAAGGCTATTAAGCAGCCATCAACAAAGGTTTAGTTGATTCAGTAAAGAGAGAGATTATTCCTTTATGGTCTTATTTCTAATAATTCATGAAATAATTAAAAATCAGTATTTAGTTGAGTCCTTTTCTATGTCAAATGCTATGTCTGTAAGGTCAGTTTCAAATTAATTGTCAATATAAAGTAATTGTCAATATGAAGTAATATAAAGAAAGCATTATAAAGAAAGAAGTAATATAAAGAGAGATTGAAGCAATAAGAGTTACAAACCATAAAATCTTCATGCAATCCTCTGAATAAGATAAATCAAGAGAAATCTGTTCAGCAGGCTGATATAAGATGGGGCCAGACGCCTAACTAGGAAGGAGCTCTTTCATCTGATACCTTCCATGAAATCCTATAAAGGCTGAGAACCACGTTATTTCTCACTAAAATGAAGCCAGTAACATTATGCAGGACATCCACTTCTGCCTTTTTAGTAGCACACAGCAAGTGTGGATTTGCTAAATAAGTAATTTCTGCCTGGAGAGAATCATCCTTGTGGGTGACTAGCCACTATACTTGAAGTGTGTTTTCAGCTTTCAGATTTTTTTGAAAAGAACTAGCTCATGTGACCTGATTCTGAAAAGCTGCAGGTGGTAGTGGGCCTGATCAGTAATTTACTGACCTGTAAACATATTCCTATTGAAAGGAGGCATATAAGTAAGTGGATTATAGAGGTTACTTTTACCTTTTATTTTGGTTTTGGATATTTCAGCACATTTAATTTTCAGACATTTCTTATTAAGAAAAAACTGGAAAAGAGAGGCTAATAAATGAATAAAACTATCATTTATTTTCACATCTGTCAAATTACAAAAATAAACAATAAAATAGGTTGACAAGTTATAAAAACAACTCATTTCTATTAAGATTTTCTTTACCTACATGACTGTTCCCCAATAGTGTAGATAATTAAAATATTGATCTTTGCCTCTACCACCTTCATCATTTTTTCCATAAATACTTCTAAGTGTAAGAGAATGCCTCTAAATGCATTTTATGTAGACAGACACAGATGCTCTCATGGGCTCAATTAAAAGAAGTAATAGAAAGAGTAAAAGAACCAGGGAAAAGAGCCATGTTGTTTTTATGCAGCCAAAAGAATTTGGAGGAATGCTAGTAATTTATAAGGTTCTTACATAATTTATACATGAAAGTGTAAGTATATAAAATTACACTAAAATCAGTTTTGTACTGAATAATTGTAAAATATGTTAAATGTTCTGAGACTTTTTAAAAGATACTCATTAAAATACTATTTTTAGTTTTAAATGTTTGTTTTACTTGGAAAAGTTAATTAACCCTAGGCTCATCATCCGAAAGAGCTTGACCAATTCATTACCTTCCCTCCAATATTGTCATGCAACCCCAGTTTGGTGAACTGCAGTGTGGCTAGTTTATTCTGGGAAGCAAATGTGACAGTACTAATGAGAAGTGTTAGAAACAATGAAACTGCAATCATACATTATCAAGCCTTTGTTCCAGGAGCATTATTCATACACACACGTTGACTCTCTAGCTGACTAGTAGAAACTGACAGAACTCTCCGTGCTACGAATCCATGTATGTGAATATCTAGTACTGCTAAAAGCCCACATGAAGATTTTGTGAATAATAGAGTTGCTTTGATGTGATGTATATTCTTAGTGCCTGAGAGGAGAAACTGACATCTGCAAGAAAATCTGTCTAAACTAATCCTGACTTAATCAGGCCCTGAATTTGCTAATTCAATCTTTGGCCTTCATTTACATTCTACTGAGCTGTGGCAATAACTGCAATGTTTAAGTACCAATGTAACAGTGAGTGAGTAATTGAAAGTTTCAATCATGGGAAAAGTTCATTAAGTTTCAGGTTATTGAATAGTGTCAGCTTCACAAAATACACAGGTACATAATTAGTCCAGTATTCATATTTTCTCTTGTGTACCCATTTATTTTTGCTTTGTATTCAGAAGTCATAGAAAAAAAGAGGCATGTCTCAAAGTAAAGAAAATAAACCCGGGGAAAAATGTTCTCAAACAACAGCAATAAGCTTTGAAGAGTTTTCAGAAGCTTAAACCTTAATTGAGGGTGAAAGATAAACACAAGAAAACTGTAATGAGTAAAATCAATAATTCAAAATAGGCCCAGTAGAACAATAATCTCTTTTGCTAGACTAACAGACATTTCCTAACCAGATAAAATCTCATCTATATATTATGTCTTTTATACTTTTTTTAGACTTTTATTTCATATTGTTTCATACTAAAATTGGTATTCTCTTGGACTATTTAGTCAGTCACATCTCTTGTCAATGAAGATGTTGTAATTTACATGCCAAGAAAGATCTGCTATGCTTGTGAGACTCACTTTCCTCATATTTTTATATTGTCACCTTAAATAGACATTACACATTACTTGCTGTGATGGAAAATAATATGAAGCATACCCAGCATATATGAAACTAACAGTAATAAATTGTGCTGCAAAGAAAGACTCCAACTTAACTTAGGATAATTTTATAAATTAGAAAATAAAAATGTATTTTTCAATCACTTCCAGATTTACCTGTGCTCATTAGTAATTATACCTGCAACCAATAAGCACTACTTCCATTTTACTTACATTCACTCTGGACAAACTAATGTGTTGACTTCACATTAAATCACTTAGGGTTATAAGCCAAAAGAACTCAAAAGATCCATAAGACTATGTGAACCAGGAGATGCCCTAGATCATGTACTATTTTTTTGCAGAAGCAGAGTTAGGTTCTTATATCAGGTGCAATAAGTTTGAGGGCAGGGTAGGAAACAAGGAGACAGACCTATGTCATTGATTGGTGGGAAAGCAGCATATAAACATGTGCAAACCTTTCACAATCTTTATTAGCACCTCAAAAAACTAACCAAGGATTTTAACTGAGTTTTAAATAGACTACTGCTTTTATAATTATTCTTATAATGAAGTGTTCTTCAACTAACTACACTTTAGAATTACTAGGGAGGCTGTATGTGATGACTCCTAAGTCCTCACTCATAGAGATTTTCATTTAATTGACCTGGAGCTGGGCCCCAAAACCAGTATTTTCACAAACTCCCCAGGTGATTATTTAAACCATTATGGCAACATTTCGCCTTTAAAAAAATATTGATGTAATCACACACCAGGAGTATGTGTTAAAGTAGAAAAGCAGAGCCCTCCCTGTTCCCCCTGAGGCTCTGCTCACTTTCTCTTCTGTATGATTTTAAGAAGGTGAAAATGCATTTTATAAAATTTGGTGTAGACACAAAACTCTTAACACAAACAATGGTGTCGCTTCAGTAGGTGAAGTCAGAATGTTCAAGAAAGGAGTCTTCTGAAACTTCATAAAAATCAGAGAAGCACACTTATACATAAATATCCTCACTCTTGCATGTTTTGACTGTCTGACTCTTAAGAGTAGCAGTAGTCCATTTTGATTTGGTTCCATAGTCACTAAACAAACAAGAATGCCTTTGAAAAGTTAACAATGAGTGGATGGTGATAATAGCATCTGGAATATAATCTTGTTTAAGTATTTGCATAAGTTAAATCAGCATGGTTAGGCATGTCTTAAAGTATTTTTTAAATTTGTAATTCAACATGATTGGTCTTCATTGTTTCTAGCAGTAATTATCATACAAGTAAAGACATGGAAATCTGCAATTGCAGAAATATAGGCTTGAATTAAGTTTGCAAATGAACTTTTCAAAATCAAGGTAATATTCCTCAAGAATAGTCCTCCAAAAGTAACACCAACTGCCACGAAGCCAGTGCTTAGAGAGAAATTTATCACATTGAATTTGTTTATTAGAAAAGAAGATCTAAAATCAATAATCTAAGCTTCCACCTTAGGCAACTAGAAAAAGAAGAGCAAATAAAGTCTAAAGCAAGCAGAGAAGAGAAATAACAACAAATAAAGGATAAATAAAACTGAAAACAGAAAATTGATAGAGAAAGTTAACAAAAACAAAAACTAGTTCTTTGAAAAGATCAGTAAAATCACTAAGCCTCTAGCAAGGCTAACTGAGGGAAAAAAAGAGACAATCAAAAGAGGAGACACCAGTAAAGATCCCATGGACATCAAAGGCACAATGAAATGATACTATGAACAAGTATATGCCAATAACTTTGATAACTTAGGTGAAATGGAGCAATTCCTTGAAAGATACAATCTGCTAAACCTTACACAAAAAGAAACAGTCTGAGTAGAACTACGTCTATTAAAGAGAATGTATCAATGATTAATGACCTTCAAAATCAGGAAGCATGAGCCCATACGGATTTAAAGGTGAGTTTTACCAGACATGTAAAGAAATTATGCCAGCTCTCTGTAATCTATTCCAGAGTATAGAATCAGAAGCAGAAGGAATGATACCTAATTTATTCTATGAAGCCACATTACCCCAATACTAAAACCAGACAAACACATATAGGAAAAAAAAAAGATAAAAATTACAGGCTAATATTTCTCATACAGACGTAAAAATCCTCAACTATATATTAGCAAATCAAATCTAATAATATATTAAAAGAATTACACACCACAACCCAGTGGGGATTTATCTCATATATGCAAGTTTGATTCAATATTCCAAAATTCTACAATCAACTATTGTAATCAACACACTAAAGAAGAAAAATCAGGCCAGGTACGATGGCTCATGCCTGTAATCCCAGCATTTTGGGAGGCCAAGGCAGGCAGATCGCTTAAGGCCAAGAGTTTTAGGCCATCCTGGCCAACATGATGAAATCTTCTCTCTATTGCAAGTCAAAAAAACAAAATAATAGCCAGGCTTGGTGGCAGGTGCCTGCAATCCCAGCTACTTGGTAGGCTGAGGCAGGAGAATCACTTGGATCCAGGAGATGGATGTTGCAGTGAGCCAAGATTGTGCCAATGCCCTCCAGCCTGGGTGACAGAGCAGGACTCTGTCTCAATAAACGAAGAAGAAAATGACACAATATTTTCAAGTGATGCAGAAAGAGCATATGAAAAAATTTAACTTCCATTCAGGCTAAAAAAAATAATAATGGTGAACAAATTAGGGATAGAGGGAAAATTTCTCAACTTGATTAAAAAAAAAAAAAAAAACTACAGCTAACATCACACTCAGTGGTAAGACACTAGAAGTTTCCTTTCTAGGATTAGGAATAAGGCAAGAAGGTCTCTCCTCATTACTACTTTTCAATATTGTATTGGAAGTCCTACGTAATGCAGTAGGAAAAGGAAATAAAAATTATATAGATTGGGAAGGAAGAAATAAAGCTATAGTTGATGACATGATGATCTATACAGCATATCTGAAAAAAAATCAACAAAAAGCATCTAAGACTAATAGGTGATTATGGTAAAGCTATGAGAAATTAGATTAATATATAAACATCAATCACTTTCCTATAGAGCAGCAATGTACCAATGGGTTAAAAATTAAAAACACAATACTATTTACATTAACAACCCTAAAATGAAATATTTAACATAAATCTGATTTGACAAAATATGCACTGGATCTGTATAAAATTGACAAAACTCTAATGAAAGAAATCAAAGAAGAATGGAGAGAGATTTTATGTCCATGGATTGCAAGATGCAATATTGTCAAAAAGTCATTTCTTTATAATTCATGGATCCAATGCAATCTCAAACAAAATCCCAAGTTATTTTGTGGATATTAACAAATTAATTCTAAAGTTTGTGTGGAGAAGCAAAAGACTCAGAGGAGCCAAAACAATAGTGAAGAGAACAGTGAAGTCGGAGGACTGACACTAGTTGACCTCAAGTCTTACTGTAAAGCTGCAATAATGAAGATGGTGTGGTATAGACAAAATAATTGGCAAATAGAACAATCTACAGAATAGACAGCCTAGAACTAGAATCACATACTGTCTATTGATCCTTGACAAAGAAGCAAAGGCAATACAATGGAAAAAAAAGTATTTTCAATAAATGTTTCTGGAAAAAATATTCATATGCAATATATGTATGTATAAACACACACATATATAGACATGTACATACATACATAGACTGACTTTAAACTTGTCACACAAATGAATTAAAAATGGATCATATACTTAAATGAGAAATGTAAAACTATAAAACTGAAAAATTACATAGGAAAACATATGAAAGAAACTGGTTATGAAGATGACTTTTTTAGATACCAACTAAAAACATGACCCATTGGAAAAATGATTGATAAACTGGACTTTATTAAAATTAAAAACTTTTCTCCAAATGACATATTCAAGAGAATGTGAAGATAAGCCACAGACTGGGATAGAATATTTGTGAATACACATCTGATAAAGGACTGTCACTCAAAACATAGCAATCTTTTAAAGCTCAGCAATTAGAAAAAAAAGAAACCTGAGTTTTTAATATGCATAAGATCTAAATAGACACCTTACAAAAGTGATGTACTGATGGAAAATAAGCATGTAAAGATACTCCACATTATTTGTCATCAGGGACTCAAAAGAACTATGAGATAATACTATGTATTTATTATGATGGCCAAAATCTAGGACACTGATGACATCAAATTCTGGTGAGGATGTGGAGCAACAGGCAAATTCACTGCTGATGTGAATACAAAATTGCCCAACTACTTTGCAAGACAATGTGTCAGTTTTTCACAAACTGAACATATTTTGTCCACATGATCCAACAATGACTCTCCAAAGGTGTTGAAAGCTTATGTCCACAGAGAAACCTGCACTTGGATTTTTATAGCAGCTTCATTCATTCAATTGCTACAATTTTGAAGTAACAGATTTTTTTTAGTAGGTAAATGAACCAATAAACCTTACACACTCAGACAATGAAATACGATTTATTCGCTTCCAAAAAAAAAAAAATGCCTTCATGAAGGCATGAAAAGCATGAAGGAATCTTAAATGAATAATACTAAGTGACAGAAGCCAATCTGAAAAGGCTGCGTGCTGATTTTCCAAATGTATGATATTCTGGAAAAGGCAAAACTAAAGATTAGTAAAAAGATCAGTGGTTGCCAGGGACTTGGTGTGGGGAGAGATATCAATAGGCAGAGCATAGGGGATTTTTAGGGCAGTAAAAATACTCCCTATGATATTATTCATTACATATCTATCCAAAGCCACAGAATGTGCACTACTGAAAAAGTGAATCCCAATGTAAACTACAAACTTTGGGAGCTGATGATGCATCAGTGTATGTTTATCATTTATAACTGTGTACCACTCTGGTGGGAGATGTTGATAATGGCGTGGGAGTTGTGTAGGTATGAGAGTGGGAGGTAAATGGAAGCCCTTTCTGATTACTTGCTGTGAATCTAAAATTTCTTTAGAAAAATCAAATAATTAATGTCAAAATAAACTGAACCAAAACATTTGTATTAATGAGCTTTTGTACTTCATACATTCCATAATATATAAAGAGGAGAGTAATTCATATGACTTACAATATTAAAACAGTAAAGCCAATCCTTACCAAAGCTTCTTAGCCAATACTTCTAAAAGACAAGAAAATTGACTGAAAGGCTCATGCTACAGTATTCATGGTAAGTATAATAGCAAAAGCTATTCTAGGCCACTCTCATAGGCTTTAGCCAGCAAGTTCATACAAACAAAATTCTGACTTGCTGCAGAATAGTATAACTAGTTACTTTGGTATAATAAGATTGTCCCATAAAAAGCAATGATTTATTTTCATCACATTTCAGCAGTTCTCACACAAAAATAAATATAGACTGATACTAGGAAATTATTTCTATACTAGAGAATACAACGTCAAATATGCACAAATCAGTAAATCTTACACTTAGTTCACAGGTGATCCTAGAAGACATAAAACTGGCCTTCTAAATCAAAAATAACAGGGCACGCTGTAAAGTTCCTGGAATATCTTAGACCCTAGTGCACTCATTTATGGTCCTCAGACCATAATTTTTATATTTGGAGAAATTTAACATAACAACTCTTACATAATAATTAACATGCTACAGGGATATGGCCACCTGGAGTTCTATGTGGGAATAGTCATTCTAAATGGGAAAAGCCAAACAGCAGTCTTGTTAATTATTATTATTTTAAAAATAGAGAACGAAAAATTTAAGAATTATTACTTATTAACCACATGTGTTATAATGAATCAAACTTTCTTTTTTAGTGTATTTCCGCTATAAATATTTAGTATATCTCTTCTAATACGTTTCCAAAGTTCAAAATCTTTTAAGTTACCACTGCCAGATGGAAAAAGACAAACACACAAACACATGTCACACTAAGCAGAACCTTCTAATAACTAACAATGGCAAACAACAAACTAAAGTAAATGGAATAGATGAAGGGGGAAGAAACATTGCTTTACTCTGGTAATAAATGCTACAGCAGAATTCAGGTCAACTAAATCAGAATAACAATGGAAAAGGTAATTAGCAGTCCTTGAGAATCATTATTAAGACAAAAAATCCTCTATTTCTTTCTAACTTTCTAAGCTTGTGTTAGTCATTGTTTGTTACATATTGTTGTTTGCAAAGTTTTTTATGTTTGCAACATTTTTCATGACATTTAAAAATAAGGAGAATGTAATGTCCCTACTTCTATGAAACAAAACTATTCAATCCTGCTTTGTCTCAGGTATATTGTTTTCTTTTCACAGCTACAAAAGTTGCATTGTCATCTATTGGGGACAAGAAAGTGTTAAACAGCTGTGACCAGAATCATGGCCAATCAGATGCTCTTGGTGCCCTCCTAGTACACACATGGGCAGAATATCCAGTTCTTGCCCACATCAGAATAGAGGAAGACTCTTAGGTAATCATAATAGTACATCACACCTCAGCCACC
Organism: Cebus imitator; assembly: GCF_001604975.1. Lineage (NCBI taxonomy): Eukaryota > Metazoa > Chordata > Mammalia > Primates > Cebidae > Cebus > Cebus imitator. The sequence goes on from NW_016107445.1 coordinate 2,974,614, forward strand.
CAGACATAAATATGCCCCTCAGACACAGACACATTCAAAGAAAACAAAACAAACACACACAAGAAAGTGTACCCTGGGAACAGAGCTGGAAGGATAGGAAGACTGTGGTTCTTTGCGGATGGGTGCCACTGGCACAGCTGCCCTCAGGTGTGTCTGAGCCCTGACTGAAACCAGATGCCTTTATTGAGGCAGAAAGTTGAAGAGTCCTGAGGCTGTTTCCAGACAGTAGGTGCCGCTGGAGACAGCCAGAAACAGCAGCAATCCTGTCTGGAGGAAAGCTCACCAAATTTAGGGCTGCAGGACTTCTACAGAAGAAGATCACAGGGGCTGCTCACACACCCATTTGTCATATGATTTGCTGATCATTGTTCCTGCTAACAGAGCTTTAATCTCAGATTATTTTTCTTCTTTTTGAAATGTATCCTAATGAGTTACATTTGTGCTAGCCATTTTGCGGTCATTTTAATTCATGATTTTTCTTGAAAGGTAATATATCTGGGAATCTAAAGGTTGATTAATAATAACTTTTTTCTCAACAATTTGAAGATTTTTCTTCTGCCCTCTACTGCTATAATTGAGAATTCTACTCTTGTCTAATTGTCATTATTTCTTTTGTTTTTTCTTTTTTTCCTTTCTTCTGACTGCATAGAAAATTTTTTTCTTTCTACCTTTGTGCTCCGTATTTTTACTCTAATGTGTTTGGGCTCAGATTGATTTTTTCTTCATTCTTCTAGTGATATCTAACAAATCCTGGACATGTGAATTTATATTTATGAAAAATTTGTTGCCATTTTCTTTCAAGTATTATGCCTCCATTTTCTGTTTCTCCCTCAATGATTCTATGACACTTGTTAAAGTTTTAGATTCTCTCATGTAGCTCTTACCATCTCTTTCACACATACTTTTTGTCTTTGTGTGGCATGTCGTATTATTGCTTTAGATACATCTAACATCTTGTCACTTCTCCATTCAGCTGTATTTTCATTGTTTAAGCCACCCAATGATGTTTTTCAAAATAACTTAACCCATTATAGTTCTAATTTCTAACATTTTAATTACTTTGACTTTTCTCCTCTGATTTATTTGTTCATTCTTGGCATTTCTCTCTCTGTAGCTCTTGAGAGTCTTACCTGTTGCTTTCCTTGCCTTACTATTCTGACTAAGACCTTGGGCTATGAATTCAAAAAAGTATTATATTTAAAAGGAATCGTGGTGACACTGATTAAAGTAATGATACATAAGTGTATTTACTCTATCAAGCTGCGGTAGATAAAACAGTGTGGAATTGGGTAAGACTAATAAGCAACCCAATGGAATAGGGATCCTAAAAAATGATCCATGCATAAATGCAAACTTGATACTTGAACAAAGGTTGTACTACAGAGCAGTGGGAAGAGAAGGGACTAAAAAATGCCATTGTAATTGTTGTTTGTATTTGTGGAAAACAAAATGTGATGGTGTACTAGTTGGCTAGAGCTGCTTAGTGAAATACCACCGACTGGGAGACTTAAACAGCAGAAATTTATTTTTCAGACTTTGGGAGGCTAAAAGTCCAAACTGAGGTGTCAACAGGTTTGTTTTCTTCTGAAGCCCCTCTCCTTAGCAGGCAGATGGTCACCTTCTCACAGTGTCCTGGCATGGTCTTTCCCTTGTATGTGCTCATCTCTGATGTTTCTGCTTCAATGTCCTCTTTTTTTAAGGTCACCAATCATATTGGATTAGGGCCTACCCTAATGAGCTCACTTTAATTACTTCTTTAAAGACCTTATCTTCAAAGATAATCATATTCTGATGTAATGAGGGTTAAGGTTTCAACATATAAATTTTGCAGAGGCAACAATTCAGCCCATAACAGATTCCTCAAATAAAAATTTTTTACAAATGGATTAAGAACTTAACTGTGAAAATAAATCTCTAATTTGTTAAAAATGTAAAAAAAATTTTTTTGAACAGTATGTAAGGAAGAATATATTAAATAAGACACACACACAATTGGTCAAATTGACTACAATTTTGTAAATTAAAACCTTAAATTAAAATAATTTTAAATTTAAAAGTGTATTTTCCAAGATACCATAAAGAAATTGGTAAAAAAAAATCATAAAATGATAGAAGATATTTGTAATACATGTAACTTCCAAAATGCATAAAGAATATATTTTGTGGAAATTAAAATAACACACTTAGGAAGCATGATTAAATTCCCACATTGTATTGATTCCTGGAATTGCTTTTAAGGAGAGTATAAATTTCAAGGATAGCATATACACACACACACACACGTTGATGTGCCTGATGTTTTCAGTTTGAAGATTATAGAAATATTTTGAAAATTAAGATATTAATTAATCCAGAAGGAACCACAGAATTAATCATAGAGGACTCGAGATATACTGCCAAGATGATTAAAGAGGGTGACATCTCTTAACTTTATTTGAAATATACTAGTTCCCTTAGGCTGATGAGTTGATCAATATGCTATCCCTACCCTTCCATGCCTGTTAACCTAGGTCATTATCTTTTGATTTTTTAAATTATAATAACAATAATAAACTAATAGAAGTCAAATTTAATTTTAAAATATTTGTATTTTTAACATTTTCACCACAAAGAAATAACGTTGGTGAGATGATGGATATTTTAATTAGTTTGGTTGAATCTTTCTACAGTGTACATAGATCAAAACATAACATCATGCCCACAAATATACACAATTATTATGGTCAATTAAATATAAGTAAATATATAAATAATCATTTTAAAACAATTTGGATAATACTCATTACTTGCTATTCAGTTTCAATGCCTACTACTATGTTTTTGCTTTTTTTTTTTTTTTTTGGTGCCAAATGACTTTAATTGTAGAAAAATAATAGAAATAAAAACAGAATAATGTATATATCATATTCCTCACTGCTATGTAAAAACCAAATTATATCAGGACATGATGTATGAGTAAATGTCTTACAGTAGTTCAAATAGGTGGAAATGGCAGAATAATTCACTTTTCAGATCTTGTGTGGTAATATAGACATGTTAAGCTCACAAAGACTTGCGCAATAGCATTGGTACTTAAGGAACACTGAGCAACAACAATTCAGTTTCAGCAATGGCATTTCTTACATCAAATTAATCCTCTTTATTACAATTTTTTTTGTTTTTCTTGGAATCAATTTACAAATTTGCCTTTGGTTGTATAGATTATAGCTGTAAGAATTTATAGTGTATGTTTGCATAAGTTTAAAAACATTACAATAAAAGTAATTTTAAAAATTCTCAGAATATATGAGTAGGTTTTTATTTAAATGATAGCCATACATTACTCTTGAGAAACACAGTTATATATTTTTCCTTTAAAAATGTGGATTTTAGTTTTAAGAAATTAAGATATCTGAAAAATAAAATAATTCCCCTGCAAAAGAGCAAATTAATAAGATAATAGCTCTAGGCCCCCACTTATAGTTTTGACTCTGATAATGGACCAAGAAGTATCCAGATGTTTAGACACCCTGCCACAATTTTAAACTGTAAGAAGAGATATTAATGTGCTGGCATTTTCTGTTTTTAATTTATTTAGACTTAATCTTGGATTTCAGACTATCAATTATTTGTCACAGCTTAGAATAATTTATCATGAATTCCTTTTATAATATGGAACATAAGGTTACATCAAAGATACTTTAGGAATTATATCTTTCCAGCAGAATCAATCTCTGTAATGATAGCACATCATGATTGCTGCAGGATCCCATCTAGAAAAACATTTCCCATTAAGGCGTAATTTTCCTTTACAAAAACATTGAAGGAGTTTCTTTAGTCCTTAAGGTAAACTGAAAGATTTACTGACCACTAGAAATAATTGGAATCTGAAGTAAATTCACTTTAGCCTAACAAATGATTCTCATCATTTAAGTCCTAACATTGCCATTAGGAATAGAGTTATTTGATTTGGCTATAAAATGCTCATGTATATGTAAAAATAGGAAAATGCATTGTTCTTTAAAAAATGTGGTAGCACATTTTAATACAGAATGGAAATAGGTAACTAAAACAAAATCATAATGCTGTTGAATACTGCACTGTAACATAATCACTTATGGACAATCTGCCAGGATTTATTAGCCATACTCATTCTATGAAAATGCAGACAGCCTAACATCTTATCTGAGTTCCAGTGCATGGTGGTTCTTAAAGGTTATAAGTTAACCTTTGAACTTAAAAAAAACCAACTCTCAATTTGTAATTAATTATATATTTAGAAAACACTCTCATATAAATACATTAAGATTTATCTGCCAACAAATATGGGATATAATAGAAAGAACTTGAGCATTAAAATAAGAAAAGCACAAATTCCAACTTCAGTCTCTGTGCTTACTGTATGTCAAACTTTGGGTTAGTCAAAGAATTATCTGAACATAAGTTTCCTCATCTATAATAAACCTTTCATCATAGATGACTGCAAGAATGAAATAATACAATGTAAGAATCCTAGCCTAAGGAAATACTCAGATTAGTACGGTCCTTATTGTTCCTACCATGTCCACACTTATCCTCCAAAACTAAAGTACAAGTTGTGTTTTTTTTTTATATTTGAATTTCTAAAATAATTTTGTCATGGGGAAAGTGTCCAAAAATATTTGTTGAATGAATATACATTGTCAATTCATTACCCAGGCTTTCAGTCCTCACTAGCTGCCAAAAAATAAAAACAGAAATTTTATTAGAAAACTCCTTAAACATATGCTAATTTGTCTTTAATGTTTTATATATAGGGAAATTATACTTGAAAACTTAATTTTCCAGTAAGGAAAATTTTCACTTACAAATACACATTGACTAAATTGATTTAGCTTACCTATGTAAAATCAAATCATAATTCATTATATTTTAAATGTAGCTATATTTAATATTTGTGCAAATATTTGCCACTCATAAAATATTTTCATGTGTCATAACTCATAAGATAAGGGAAAACTACTATATTAAATCATCAAAATGAAGTGAAAAAAATTTTCTACAGGTTTTATGGTAATTCTGTTTGGTGCAAAAAATGAACAGTTTCTTAGTTGATACTTTATGTAATGGATTATGTTAATAACAGACTTTCAGCCAGGCAGGTGGCTCATGAATGTAATCCCAGCACTTTGGGAGGCTGAGGTGGGCACATAACGAGGTCAGGAGTTTGAGACCAGCCTGGCCAACATGGTGAAACCCTGTCTCTACTAAAGATACAAAAAAAGAAAAAGAAAAAAGAAATAGTTGGGCATGGTGGCACACACCTATAATCCCAGGTACTCGGGGGGCTGAGGCAGGAGAACTGCTTGAACCCAGGAGTTGGAGGTTGCAGTCAGGCGAGACATCGCCATTGCACTCCAGCCTGGGTAACAAGGTGAGATTCTGTCTCAGGGGGAAAAAAAAAAGAGTTTTATTAATTACATCTTTCAAAAACAAGTTTCATTATTCAACTATAATAAGATTATATTTAGTTTTCAAGCTCATACATATAACAAACTCTATATCATAAGAAGCACTGTTAGGAAGAATAAGTATTATTTTTATTTCATATCAGAAAAAAATAACTCTTCATTATACTTACAATTTGAAACTACTAAAGTAATTCAAATAATGCAAATTGTATCATTTATTTTATAATCTCTTTAAAAACATATATTCAGGACATTTTTTATAGTGTACTCAATACACATAAAACTTCAAGTTGAAAACAAGCGGGAAAAAATGTATAGTTTTGGTAATGATGTAAACAGTAAAGATCCAATGAAGGTGTTGACATGCCAGGATATAATCTGAAATTTTACATCATAAAACACATAAAAAAGAAAACGTTCTCAGTGTCTATGTAGAGATTCTATTATGAAAACCTCAGAAGAAACACAACTGAGTTGGTATCAGTCATGATAGCAGTTAGCTCTTTTGGGCAATAGAGGTGTAAAAAAGACAGGAAAGGACTTCTATGGTAGTGTTAGTGTTCTATTTTTTGACCTGTGTGTTAAATACATAGGTATGTTCAGATTATGACAGTTCATCTAGGTTTATGTCTATGATGTGTTTGTTCTTCTATGTGATTAGTATACCTTAATAACCCCTTTTGAAGAAGGAGAAAATAATTTCAAAAAGACATAAAAGGAAAAGTGAAGTATTCAACAAAGAAAGAAGATTCATCATGTATTTAATAGGGGTCTTTCATGAAGAAAACCAAAGCAAGAGTAAAGGAAAAGCTACTGAAAATTATAGTTCTAGAAAACACTCTTAAACAGAAACAATTAAAATGACATATTGGAAGGAAATACCATGTTCCTGAGAAAATTAACTGGATTATCTATACTGAAACATATTCTCATAAAACAGACATTAAAAAAAACTTGAGTCAAGCAAAAATAAATAAATAAAAATAAAAAAACATCAACTCAAAGGACATAGTGTGGGACAGCAAATCACATCACCAGACTTTACAACTTCGATTATTTAGGCTAGTAGAATGTGTAATGGAATATACAAGACATTCATGTAAAGAAAATATGAACTAAAGATATTAGATTTACCAACAGATCTTCAAAAGTAAAGGTCACAGAAGTATTATCAACATGAAAGAATGTAGGAATTGTTGTTCCCATGAGTATTTTTTTAATAAAATACTATAAGACAAGCTTCAGACAACCAAAATGATTAGAGAAAAATCAATAAAAATACAAAAAAAAGCTAGCAATGGACAATAAGTTCATTTGTACTACAAAGACTAAATGTGAATTCTACAGGAAAGAGTATAGTACTGAATCACAGCATTACTGATATAAGTAATTGCAATTCCTTTGACATTTACCAGGATAATTAATTTAGTATTCAATTGACAGAACTTAGATTAGTATATCCTCTTAATTTCCCAACACACTTGAGTTTAACAGTAATTCCTATAAACAAATCAAAAGAAGTAAGTTTTGACAATGGAGTAGGAGAAGCAAGATGGCTGGTTGTTATTCATTAAGGTAGATTACATATTTATTTTTTTTAACAAAGCCAAGCAAATAGTTTCTCAAATAAATGGTGACAGGAAAACTAAAAACTACCAAGAAAGTGAGGCAATAAATTCAAGAATTAACATTCCACCATTAGAACAAATGTAGTCATTAACCTGACAGAAAATGCAGAAAAAAATGTACATGCCTAAAATATAAGTAAACAGAGATATATTTTTAAAGACAACTTTTGATTATTGAGATACAAATAAAAGCAATGTAGGAATTGATTTGCTGAGTGAACATTGATCAAGAGCCAGTAACAGAGCCAGAAGATCAAACCAAGAGATTCATTTCTATCTCAAAGGTATCAGGATGAACAAAGATTCAAATACATGGACTAAAATTCAGTATTTCCAATATTTTCTCAAAAAGAGTATTCAGAGAGTTTGGTGGGGAAAATAACCAAATAAAAAAGCAACAGTTTCCAAAAACTGGAGATATATGACTTCGTTAATTGCTACGTGTTCTCCGATTGCTATACAGAATAAATTTTAATAAACAGGAATACTTATCCACATCCTCATTAAGCTTTAGGAAAGCAAGTTTAAAAATTACAAAATCTTCAAGAGATATGTAGAAAACTAAAGAGTATGTTTACAAAGAAACAAGTATAAATTTGGCGCTGAAATGATCATACTGGATTTTAAAAGAAAATGAGCAAGAGTTTGGAAACAATTTTAATCTAACTTTTGATAAAACAAGATCACAAACCCTCGTGACACACAGTGTACCTGTAAAACAAACCTGCACATGTGCCCCCCAAACCTAAAATAAAAGTTATATTTTAAAAAAAAGATCATTCATCATGACCAAGTTGGATTTATCCCTGGGAGGCAAGGACGGCCCAGCATACACAAATCAATCAATGTAATACATCATATTAACAGAATGAAAGACAGAAACATTACTATCATTTCAATTGATGCTGAAAAAGCATTGATAAAATTCAACACCCCTTCATGAAAAAAATGGTCAAAAACAGGAGATAAAAGGAACATACCTCAACACAATAAAAGCCATATTGCAACAACCCACAGCTAGTATCACACTGAATGGGGAAAATCTTAAAACCTTTTCTCTAAGACCTGGAATACAACCAGAATTCCAGTACTATGTTAAATAACAATGGTGAGAGTGGGAAGTCCCATGAGAGGAAGAGGACAAAGAAAGAAATAAAGGACATCCAAATTGTAGAGGAAGAAGTTAAACTCTCTTTTTTTGCAGATGATATAATCTTATAGTTAGAAAAACCCAAAGACCACCAAAAAACTTAGAACTGATAAATTCAGTAAAGCTGCAGGATACGGTGTCAACATACAAAAATAAATAACCTTTCTATATGCCAATAGTGAACAGTCTGAAAAAGAAATTTAAATAGTAATCCCATTCATAATAGCTGGAGAGGATGTGCAGAAAAGAGAACCCTTGTATGGTATTGGTAGGAATGTAAATTAGTACAATCACTATGGAGAACAGTTTGGAGATTCCTCAAAAAAAACAAAACTTGAGCTACTCTATGATCCAGCAATTCCTCTGATGGCTATATACCCAAAAGATAGAAACTTAGTATATCAAAGAGACACCTTCACTCCCACGTTAGTTGCAGCACTGTTCACAATAGCCAAAATTTGAAAGCTACCTAAATTTCCATCAACAGATGAATGAAAAAGGAAAATGTAGTACTTCTACAATGGAATACTATTCAGCCATTAAAAAAGAATGAGATTCTGTCATTTGCAACAACATGGATGAAACTGAAGGTAATTATGCTAAGTGAAATAACCCAGGCATAGAAAGACAAACATCACATGTTCTCACTTGTTTGTGGGATTTAAAATTTAAAACAATCAGACTCAGGGAGATACAGAGGGTAGGAAAGGTAGTCAGCAGGTGGGAGGAGGCAGGAATGATTATCAGGTACAAAATACATTTAAAAAGAATAAGACCTACTATTTGATAGCACAACAAGGTGACTATAGTCAATAATAATTTAACTGTACATTTGTAAATAATTAAAGAAGGATAATTGGATTGTTTGTAACCCAAAGGATAAGTGCTTGAGGGAATGGCTCCTTCATTCTCTACATTGTGCTTATTTCACCTTGTATGCCTGTAACAAAATAACTCATGTGCCCCACAAACATATACCTACTATGAACTCACAAAAATTAAAATGAGAAATTTAAAAAGCATCACTTTAAAGCAGGAGAAATACGCAATGATATTTTCAGTTATACGATGATTTTAAAAGTATATGATTAAAAATTATTAATAGAAGAAATAAAATCCCACATAATCTCAACTTCAAAGAAACTGGGAGAGATTACAAGATAAGTGTTTACATAAAATATTAATCTTAACTGTTCAAGAGCATTTCAATCCTAACATGCTAAATACTAAATTTGTCAAAATAATTATTTTGAAGCCTTATTAATATTAATAAATGCTTAAAACACGTATTCAGTTGTTTAAGCTATAAAGCCAATACCAATACTATAAAAGTACTAATATAAAATTATGATAATATTAGTACAAAAGTAATATCCTGAAAGCAGTATGTCCTTTTCTATTTCATTCTTCACATACTCTAGATCAGTGCTGCCAAATGTGTGGTCCACAAAATATTCTCAATTTTGGTTGAGAAAAGAAGAGAAATACAGAGCGAATATTTAGAAATGTTTATCACATTTAACAAAACAATTTTATGTCAGTTGAACCTAATAAAAATAAGATTATATTTTTATGCTCTGTCATTTCTTAGTAATTTACTTTTATCTTTAAAAATACTGTCTTAAATGATTGATGATTTTTTAAAAAATGGTCCCCCATCACAGATATATTGAAAAGCATTGCTGCAGATAAAACCTTTCAGTATATCTCAGTCCCATCTACTGCACTTCATCTCCACTGTCATAGCGCTGATATCTGCACAGAAAAATATGTTCAATTCTTGGAAATCTGTCTGCTTCCTCAATCTTCATTTTCACCATATAGCTGTAAATTTGTAAATACATATGTATATTGCATACTATAGACTCATTCATGCTATGGATTATTTTTCTTTTGAAAAATCACTTAATTTGTGGAATTTTATTATTAAAATAATTTAACAACTTTTTAATATAAACATATGGTATGCACCTCAAATAATTTAATATAGTTCATTAATTTCTTTTCCTTTCTATAAGCATTTATTAATTTAAATGATATTTTTAATATTTATATATTAAAAAATCCTTTCTCACTAAGAGACATGCAATAAAACTGGCTTTAAGACAATGTCTTTTTTTCCATCATCCCCATTTTAAGCATTAATTTATAAATATTCTTTATTATTATTATTATTATTATACTTTAAATTCTGGGGTACATGTGCAGAAGGTACAGGTTTCTTACATAGGTATACACATGCCATGGTGGTTTACTGCAGCCATACCCCTGTCATCTACTTTAGGTATTTCTCCTGTGTTAGCCCTCCTCACCCCCCGACAGTCCCCAGTGTGTGATGTTCTCCTCCCTGTGTCCATATGTTTTAATTGTTCAACACCCACTTATGAGTGAGAACATGCGGTGTTTCGTTTTCTGTTCTTATGTCAGTTTGCTGAGAATGATGATTTCCAGTTTCATCCATGTTCCTGCAAAGACCATTAACTCATTCTTTTTTATGGCTGCATAGTATTCCATGGTGTGTGTGTCACACGTTCTTTATCCAGTCTATCATTGATGGACATTTGGGTTGGTTCTAAGGCTTTGCTATTATAAACAGTGCTGCAATGAACATACGTGTGCATGTGTCTTTATAATAGGATGATTTGCAATCCTTTGGGTATACACACAGTAATGGGATGGCTAGGTCAAATGATATGTTTTTTTTCTACATCCTTGAGGAATCACCACACTGTCTTCCACAATTGTTGAACTAATTTACACTCCCACCAACATTGTAAACGTGTTCATATTTCTCCACATCCTCTCTAGCATCTGTTGTCTCCTGATTTTTTAATGATCGCCATTCTAACTGGCATGAAATGATATCTCAGTGTGGTTTTGATTTGCATTTCTCTAATGACCAGTGATTATAAGCTTTATTTCATATGTTGGCTGCATAAATGTCTTCTTTCGAAAAGTGTCTGTTCATATCCTTCACTCACTTTTTGATGGGGTTGTTTTTTTCTTGTAAATTTCTTTTAGTTCTTTGTAGATTCTGGTTATTAGCCCTTTGTCAGACAGGTAGATTACAAAATTTTTTTTTCCATTCTGTTGGTTGCTGTTTCACTGTAATGATAGTTTCATTTGCTGTGCAGAGCCCTTGTTTAATTAGATCCCATTTGTCTATTTTGGCTTTTGTTGCCTTTTCTTTTGGTGTTTTAGAATGAAGTCCTTGCCTATGATTATATTATGAATAGTATTGCCTAGGTTTTCTTCTAGTGCTTTTATTGTGGTAGGTCTTAAGTTTAAATCTTTAATCCATCTGGAGTTAATTTTTGTATAAGGTGTAAGGAAGGGATCCAGTTTTAGCTTTCCACATATGGCTAACCAGTTTTCCCAACACCATTTATTAAACAGGGAATCCTTTCCCCATTGTTTGTTTTGTCAGGTTTGTCAAAGATCAGATGGTTGTAGATGTGTGTGGCGTTACTTCTGAGGCCTCTGTTCTGTTCCATTGGTCTGTATCTCTGTTTTGGTATCAGTATCATGCTGTTTTGATTACTGTAGCTTTGTATTATAGTTTGACGTCAGGTAGCATGATGCCTCCAGCTTTTGTTGCTTTTTGTTGTTGTTGTTTTGTTTTTGTTTTTTGCTTACAATTGTCTTGACTATGTAGGCTGTCTTTTGGTTCCATATGAAGTGTAAGCTGGTTTTTTCCAATTGTGTGAAGAAAGTCAATTGTAGCTTGATGTATGACTGTGTGCCTACAGCTATGGTCAGTGTGATACAAGAAGAGGTTATTTGGTTTCACTTTGACAAAACTACTTCAAAAGAAAGCAGAGAAATAAAGAATGGTTATCTTCAAATTTAGCAAGTAAAAATTAGAATTACAGGTGATTTTCCACAGAAACAATGGGTTCTTACAGAACCTGAAATGTTATCTTTAAAGTGTTTAAAGAAAATAGCTTATAAAGCTATAATTTTATTTCCTTATAAAAGCTTATAATTTTACATCCATCATAGTTACCCTACAAAATACAAAATTAGATGTTCACCTTCAGGTATGATGAAGTAGCCTGCTACAGATCAGTGTTCTGCATAAGAACTAGACAAAGTATGTTAAACAACAACAACAATCATAGTAATAAACATTTGTCTAAAGTTATCAGGTAACTGATGACGCAATCAGGAATAAAAGAATCACATTCTAGAGAAAGAAGAGCTGGGAAGAAACGAGCTGACATAGGGCAGTTGTATTTCCCGTTTGGTATTTTCTCCTACCAGATACAAGACAAGAGGCTGAAACCCTTAGTATATCCCGGACAGAGAAATACTGCTGAAGAGAGAGAAATCAGAAGAGTTTCGTGGTTCTTCAGGAGTTCACAAACAAAACTAGAGACTTAAGACATCAGGTGTTGATAAGAAGCAATGGCCAGAGAACTGAGCTTGAATGCAAAGGTTTTCTAATAGAGATGTATGAAGGATTCAGAAGCTGCATAAGTAAAGAAGGAAAAAGCTAATAAAAAAGTTATATGAGCACAGTTGAGATTTTTACTGTCTTTATGTGTTAAACAGAAAATAATTTTAGTTCAAGAGGTACCAATAGGATGAATGCCCATGAGAGCTGGCCTCTCAATTACACACTTTTGTATTTTGTTTTAAAATGGTGGGTGAGGGAACAGAGGTAGATGGAGTAATGCTAAATCTGCAAAACCAATCTGACTCAGCTAAGTTTCTGACCAGATTAATGACACCATTTTATATTCTAGCAAAGGAAAATGCAAATTTTATTTGAAGGAAGGACATATCAAGAACACCTAAAATATTTACACACAATGCCCACAATTCAATCAACAAATATTATACTTGTCAAAAGATAGGAAAATATAACTGTAAACAGCCAAGAAAATAGAAAATAGATGATTTACATATGATTCAGTTATTGGAGTATGTTCACAGAACTTTAAAATAATTATGATTAAGATTTTTTAAAAAGATGAAGGAAACGATTAGAAGATAAAGAATTTTTACCCCAAAATAAGAATCAAATGAAAAATCTAGGACTTGAAAATTCAATAATAGAAATAAAAAAATCAATGTGCATAATAAGAGATTTGGAAACACAGGAAACAGGATTGCTGAATAATAAAAATAAGCCAGGAGAAAATATATGAACTAAAGCATAGAGAAGAAAATGAAAATTACATAAAAGAACAAGAGTCATAAGGGACATGGTAAAAACATTTCATATTCAGAGGAAGTTTAAAATAGCAAAAGAAAAAAGAAAGGAGAGAATTCAATGGAAAGAGTTGATGAAAAGTAATAGTGTATATATTCAAGATGCTCTGAAAACTCTAAGGAAATACACACACACACAAACACACACATACACACATACACACACGAAGCCAAACCTAGTTACTCCAGTAAAATGGCTAAACCTCAAAATCACTGAAAATCTTAAAAATGTCTAAAGAATAAAGATACATTATCCTCAATAGAGCTACAATAGTTGAAGTATACAGGTAACTACATCTCAACAGAATCAAGACACTTTAATATGCTGAAAAATTATTACCGACTTAGAAAAAAAAATATTTTCAAACAAATAAAACCTGGAAAATTTCATCAGCAGTGGATGTGCCTTAAGAAAGATCAAATAGTATTATTTCAGTAGGATAATAATTTCAGATGGAAATAAGGAAAAAAAAGAAGCTATAAAAAGCAGGAGAGCCAGTGAACATGTGGGAGTGTGTGTCTGAGACAGAGAAAATTATGCTATTTTCTTGTGATGTTTCATACATACATAGAATTAAAATGCACAAAACAATAAAGCAAAAGGCAATAGTGAGGTACATGGATGAGAATGAATTGTTTTGAAGTCCCTATTATTGGGGGAGAGAAAAAAAAGTGTTCCTTTTTTTAACGATAATAAACCACACAGATACGTGTTGTAAGTCCTACTACAGTCATTAAACAAGTAGGAAAATAATGTAAAACTAACAAAGGAGAAAATGCAATGATAAGTACATGTGACTCAAGAAAAAGAACTAATGAAAAGAATATAACAGAGGAAGTTCAAACAGAAAACATAGCAAAATTTAGACATAAACTAAAAAATTGAAATATGAAATATTACATTAAGCATGAATACAAAAAATAACCTTCATGATTACAGATGTAAAATTTTTTAAAATAATATCAGAAAATCACTACTGGATATTATGTTACAGCCAAATATCATAATCAAGTGTTAGTCTAGGAATGCAGAGGTGGTATATCAATGGTAAATCAATCAATTTACCACATTAACAATGTAAGGGGATGTCAACATTATTAAAAATACCACAATTGTCTGAAAAACAATGTTAAGCAAAATGAGACTATCACAAAAGAAAAGTTCATGGATGTTTCTTATTTATGATGGTCAACAACAATGAACTTATTGTGTTAGAAGTTAGAATAGATATCCTTGGGTAGTTGTAGAGAGTTATTTGAGCCGGCACAATTATGTTTATTTTTATTATTTATTATTTTTATGTTTTATTATTTTATGTTTTATTATTTTTTTTGAGAATCTGGGTTCTTAGTACAAGGCCATGTTCACTTTTAAAATATGTGGGTCTATCTGGCTATATTTCTGGATTTTTCTATGTGTATGTTATGCTTTAACAAAAAGTTTACTTAAATGATAGTAAAATTATCTACAGAGCAATGATAAAATAATTGTAGCAGTCAAATCTGCCAATGAGATAGTAACAGCTAGAAAAAATGCAAAAAACAAAGAGCTATCACCACAACAAAATTATTAGAAGGCAATTGCCCCAAGGGAAACAGCAACACTGAAGGAGTCAACATACTAAAGACAAAGGGTACAGAGAAGTGCAAATTCTGCAGGCTCTTCTTCCTTCAGGCCATTCACTTATTCTTGTTATGTATCTTTAAAGACAGTCCCACTAGGAACTACTACTAATAAATGCTGAAAAATTCGCAGGCATTTTGTCAATTTTATAGAGCTGGAGGAAAAGGAAAATACAAATTATGGGTACAACAACAGTTGAAACTTGGAACAAAGAGAGTTGGTCAAGCAGTTATATATTCTTTTCAGAAATGCTTCACAGGAAAGTAAACCTAACATTATATTGGCTTTTACCTTAAGGCAATTGTCTTATTCTTGAACTGCACAGGATAAAAGATAAAAACCTAGGCAAAAAGCTCCTGGTAGTCGAATGGATATTTTCTGCAATTTATAGTGCCAAGAAAACAAAAATTAGAGTTCAAGGCCCACCAAAGAGAGGCACCCTGATAAAGACCTCATTAACTCCATTGAAATCCTAGAGGGCTACACCTTAATAGAGGGAGCAAAGCAGAGGAAGAGCAGAAAATTAAACCATGCTATAGGCACATAGTCAAGCGTTGCATTGAGAAAAAATGGGCAGTTGCTACATGCAACACTCTGAATGTCTCTCACAAACACAATATTGAGCAAAAGAAGCCAGGCAGAAATAGACACAAGATAGTCTCAAACTCCTGACCTCAAGTGATCCACCCACCTCAGCCTCCCAAAGTGCCAGGATTACAGGTGTGAGCCACTGCGCCTGGCCCTAAGCACTTATTAATAGCATATGATTCCATTTATATGAAGGGAAAAGTTGGCGGAGCTCATCTTTAATATTAGGAATCAGAATAATAGTCACTTTGAGGAGAAGCATTAAGAGGGAGAGGGATATTTATTGATTGCTGATCACATTCTCTTTCTTGATCTACAAGCATGATTTCATATTGGCAGAATGTTTCCTATATACTTATTATTTGTGAATATTCACACATGCATTTGATATTTCAGTGCAAAGTTAATAAAAGGGAGTTAAAATCTAGAGAATATTTGAACACTTAGATTTGTAATATCATAAATAAAACATGTTAAAATGTCAATATTATATTTCACTGAAGAAAAATAAGTATGTAACTTTTGAGCATAAAATGTTTTAAATTGGGAGAAAATTCTGCAAGGAAAGTGGAATAGAAATGTTATTTCAAAAAAAGAAAGATGTAACATTTTAGAATGTTAAAAGAGCATGTTCATGAATGTTGTAAGCGCGTACTGCTAGATATCATTTGTTGATATTTATATCCCATTGGACATACTTTATAAACTTGTTGCAGCATATAATAATCTGGCATAGTTGTTAAAATCTCAATATTTAAATATATAGAAGTTATCAGTTTTGTAAATGAGAATTACAGAGATTATATTTTTATAATGTATTTGAGTGGATATGCAAGCAAAGAACCTCTGTGTCATATGGACCATTTTCCTACTAATATCTAATGTAAGATTTATCATATTCTAAGTTCAATATATATAGGGCTCTGTTCCTAGGATATCTACATCATTCCATTGGCTTGCTTATATATCTCTGGAGCAATGTTGCAGTATTTAAATCATCTTTTATTTCTTAGAGCATACACTCTCTTCACGTTTTATCTGAGAGATTTGGTCTATTTTATTTACACCTTCAATTTATTTATGAATCAGATTCTGAAATTCCAAGAAATATAAGGATTTGAAAATAATTATATTTTAGTGAAGAATAATATTTTTAACAATATTCAATCTTTTTCTATCAATGAACAAGGCCTACACTCTAGTACTTCCTGAGGAAAAGTAGGAGTTAAATTTTTTGAGACTTGCATATGTGACAAAGTATTGTATCCAAACATTTGGTATAGTATTGTAGATAACGTTTCACCCTCAGAATATTGCGAGTTTTCCCACTATCTTCTAGATTCTAATGATGTTGTCATCATTTTTGTTTCCAAATATTTGCATGCAGTTTGTTTTCTTCCTCCTCATTTTCCTCCTCTCTCTGGGAATATTAGGTATTTTATCATTGTTCCTAAAACTAAAAAATTCACAATATGCACCGTGGTATTTTTTTATTTTATTTTATCACCGTCTAGGGTTCTATATGGGCACTTTGAATCCAAAAACGTGTCCTTTAGTTTGGAGAAATTTTCTTGTATTATTTCTATCATTCTAACATTCTGTAACTCACATCATTTAGGTATTGCATCAATGATATGGTTTGGCTCTATGTCCCCACCCAAATCTCACCTTGAATTGTAATAATCCCCATACTTTGCGCAAGTGACCTAGTGGGAGGTAACTGAATTGCAGGGGGCAGATTTTTTCTTTGCTTTTCCCCTGACAGTGAATAAGCCTCACAAGACCTCATAGTTTTATAAAGGGGAGTTCCCTTGCACATGCTCTCTTGCTTACCACCATGTAAGAATTCTACCTTCATCTTCCACCATGACTGTGAGGCCTCCCCAGCCATGTGGAACTGTGAGTCCATTAAACTTCTTTATAAATTATCCAATCTCGTATATGTTTCCATTAGCAGCATAATGGTCTAATACAATCAGTTAAATTGTACTTCTAATTTAAGTTGTAGTTGTTATCTGAAAACATTCCTCAGCCTAAAACCTGAACATTCTTTTTGTTATTTTATTTTAGATTCAGGGAACATATGCAGGTTTTTGTAAAGGAGTATAAACTCTGTAATGGTGAGGTTTGGGTTCCTGGTGAACCATCACCCAAATAGTGAACATTATGCACAATAGGCCATTTTTCAGCCTTCACCCTTAACCCACACCCCTACATTTCAGAGTCTCCAAAGTCTACTATTTTCATAATATCCATGTGTACCTATTGTTTAGCTCCTGCTTATAAGTGAGAATATGCTACATTTGATTTTCTGTTTCAGAGTTACTTCATTTAGGATAATGGCCTCCAGCTCCATCCATGTTCCTGCAAAGGACATGATTTCATATTTTTATGGCTGTATAGTATTCCATGTTATATATATATACTACAGTTTTTTTATCCAATCTACTACTGATGGACATTTACCTTAATTCCATGACTTTGCTATTGTAAATAAAGCTGCAATAAACATATGAGGGCAGGTATCTTTTGATAAAATGATTTCATTTCCTCTGAGTAAATACCCAGTAGTCAGATTGCTGAGTCAAATATCAGTTCTATTTTTAGTGTTCTGAGAAATCTCCATACTGCTTTCCAAAGGGGTTAAACTAATTTACATTCCCACCAATAGTATATAAGCATTCCCTTTTCTCCATATCCTCACTAGTATCTACTATGTTTTGACTTTTTAGTAATAGTTATTTTGATTTGTGTGAGATGGCATCTCACTGTAATTTTTTTTTCTGATGATACTTGGGGTATTTTATGTTTGTTGGTCACTTTATTTTTTTGAGAAGTGCCTGTTCATGTTCTTTGCCCATTTTTTAATGTGGTTGTTTTTTGCTTGTTGACTTGCTTAAGTTCCTTACAGACTCTGAATATTAGTCCTTTGTTGGATGCATGGTTTGCAAATGTTTTCCCCATTCTGTAGGTTGTTGACAGTTTGAATATTTTTCCCCTCCAAATTTCATGTTGAAATGTGATCCAATGTTGAAGGTGGTGCCTGGTGGGAGTCGTTTGGGTCATGGGGGTGGATCTCTCATAAATAGTGTGGTGCCCTCTCTGTGATAATGAGTGACCATGAAATATGATTTTGAAAAATTGTTTGGGATGTCCTGGCTCTCTCTTGCTCCATCTGTCACCATATGGCATGCCTGCCCCCCTTCACTTTCTATCACTAGGAAGCTTCCTTCACCAAGAAGCTTCATCAAAAGCTTCCTGAGGCCTCACCAGAAGTAGATGCTGGTGCCATGTCTGTACGGCCTGCAAAATGATGAGCCAAATAAACCTCTTTTACTTACAAATTACCCAGTCTCAGGTATTCCTTTATAGCAATACAAGTGGACTAACACAATTGTCTACTGTATTGATACTTTGCTGTGCAGAAGCTCTTTAATTACATCTTATTTGTCTGTTTTTATTTTTGTTGTAATTGCTTTCAAGGTCTCAGTTGTTTGGCATTTGTTTGTTTTTGTTTTTCTAGTTCCTCTAAGTTCAATATTAGGTCATTTATTGAGATTTTTCTAACTTTTTTAGGTAGGTGATTAATGCTATAAACTTTTCTTTTAATGCTGCTTTTGCTGCATCCCAGAGCTTTTGTTATGTCTCTGTTTTTATTTATTTCAAAGGATTCTATTTCTACATTAATTTTGTTGTTTACCTAAAAGTCATTTAGGAAAAAGTTGTTTAATTTCATTGTAATTGTGAGATTTTGAGACATCTTTTTGCTATAGATTTCTATTTTTATCCCACTGTGGTCCAAGAGTATAGCTGGTATGATTTCAGCTTTTTTTGGAATTTATTGACAGTGGTTTATGGCCAAGCATGTGGTCGATCTGAGAGCATGCTTCATGTGAAAATGAAAAGAACGTATATTGTGGGTGGACTATTTTGTAGATGTCTATTAGATTTAATTGGCTAAGCATAAAATTTAAGTCCAGAATTTCTTTGTTAGTATTCTGCCTTGATGATCTAATGCTGTCAGTAGGTGTTGAAGTCCCCTACAATTATTGTATGGCTAAGTATTTTTGAAGGTCTAGAAGTACCTGTTTATGAATCTTGGTACTTCAATCTTGGGTGCACATATATTTAGGATAATTAAGTCTTCTGGGTGAATTGAATTGTCTATCGTTATATAATGCATTCTTTTCCATTTTCCGTGTTGGTTTAAAATCTGTTTTATCCGATATAAAAAAAGACACTTTACAGTCTTATGAAGCTTAGTTTGGTTCAGTGGCTTTTTCAAATGCTGCTTGTTATCACGATGTATTGGTATATGAGCCAACACGCCATCTTCTGTTGGGCTAGGAGTTAGGAGTTCTCAGGAAGCTTATCTCAAACACTAGCACTAACTGACCTCTTCTGACAGCAGGATTTTCATTTGATGGTGCAGTTCAGTCTCTAGTCCAGCAGGAGGTGCATAAGAGCAATAGCCAGCTAGCCTTTGGGTAGACTGATGATGAGTGGAGGCACTTACCTGGTGGCAGTTGAGGGATGTGGGGGTGCAGAGTCACTGTACCAGCTCCTTGTCCTAGGCCTGTAGGAATGTGATCCACTTCCCCATCATGCCCCTATTGCAGGCAGGTTCCACAGTTCAGTTTCTATAGACAGTGTCCTTTGGCTCCCAGCTGCAATGCAAGCAACTAAGATGCACAGAAATGCCCCTCCAGTGGCTGCCACAAAGGGCTCCTGGCGGAGCAACTTCCCCCCACCACTGCCTACCAGCTCCAGAGTCTGTGGCTTGTCTGCTCTCCATTGCTGGGATACTGCCACTCTTCAAGGGAGGAAGAGATGGGTCTCAACATTTGTGAAAGCCCAGGTGGTATGGGTTCACTTTCAACAGGGTTTCAGCCACCATGAAAGGTATTGGAAAGTACACTCATACCAGCCACCAGCAGGGCAATCCTCTGTTGTGGATATGGGGTGCAGGAGATGATTCAGTCTCCAGGCTCATTTCCAACCACCCACACAACTGACTTCAGTGATTAGCACTGCACCCACATCATCTTTGTCCTAAGGTGGGGCTTTGGCAGGCTCCCCTCCTTCCTTCCCTTGAGGTGGTCCATGCCAAAGACTAAATCTCTGGGGATTCCACAGATACCCAGGCATGTGCCAGTCCCCTGTAATTGCCAAGTCAGAGCAGGTTCTGTGGTGTTTGCTAAGGATTTGAAGATGCTGCAATGCAAAGGCTAAGGTTACCCAGCCAGTCCAGTGGCCCACAATGGATGGATGACCAGTATGGCACCAGTATGGCACCTGCCATCTCAGTTCAGGCATGTGGTACACCTGCAGGAGCTGGCCACTCAGTGCTCTTTCCTTGAGAAGTTCCCAAATTGCCACCAACAGCATGCCTGAATTTGCAGTGGCAGAGGGGCTCACCAGACAATTTGGCAGCCAGTAGTTTGCGGCAAAGGAGAGGGAAGCAGAGATATACCCCCACATATGCTTCCCTTGAGAATCTAAGTTCATCGGGGATTAATTTCTGCCAGACTCCTGCTGCTTTCCTATTCTGCACCCCAGCTTTATTTCCATGGGCTGACAGCTCCTGTCTCTCTTACCTCAGCCTTTCATTCAGATCATGACCATTCACCTTCAACACTGATTTGCATTCTGAGAACTACCATCCAATGTTTCTAGTCAACCATCTTGAAAAAAAAAAGACTCTAAATATTATACTGCAATGTTTATTTCTACTAACATATTTCTTTTATTTCCAAGAACATGCATTCTTTTAAAATATTTTGTTCCTGTTTCACATGTGCAATAGCTTTCATTTATCTCAAGTTTTTATCTAGATTATTGTTAGTTGGTTTTATTTTTTATGGATTCTTCTGCCTCTGAAATCCATTTAGTTTTCTGTAAGTTTATATCACTGTTTCATGTTAAAAACCTTTCTCAAATTTCTGGTGATACTTGTCCATTCATCTTTGAGACAGTGGGACTAAAATGTTGCCGGTTGTTCTGGTTGTAGAAACAGTGCTTGCCCAACTCAAAGCTTTACTGTGGGCTGTTCTTATAGAGACATGAGAGTTACAGATCTCAAAGTTTTCATACTCTGAACTTTTCCTTTTGAGGTTGTTGGATTCCAATCCAGTATACAGCAATCTTTTTAGCTAAGTACTATAAGCCTAGTTGCTAATGTTCCAGAAACAGAGCTAGGAAAGCATATTGCTTATTTCGCTATTAAATCTCAGTGTTTTCTATCAATCTTGTTTTCTGTATGTATACTGAAGGGAGGAATTTGAAGATTGAAATGCTCAGTTACATATTCAATTTTACCCTATCCTACACTCTTTCATGTTCTGAATTAACTAATACTTCTAGTTCATTTTCTGGTATAACAACTCCCAATATTTAATGCACGGGTTTTAGCAATGTGGAAACAAAGACTAGCCAAATGAGAAAAACAAAGATTATTTATTCTACAGCAGTCAGACATCATCACTTGCATTTTGGCAGAAATTCCAAAACAGGCAGAGGATTGAAAAAGCTTTGTAGTGGGAAAGAGGAAAGACTTTAAGTAAGCCCTGATTGAAGGCTGTTGGACCAGGGGTGTTTTAGGCAAGCTTAACTAGAAGTGCGATATCTTATGCGATTAATTAGGATGCATATTTGGCTTTATCTGCTTTGTCTTCAGTTGGAACTGGGAACGAAAATTGGTGAAGTTTTTAGTTATTAATGAAGCCCTGGCCGTTTGAACTGATTGTTACAGAATTTCTTATTTGGTCTCTTGAATTGTCACTAGAAATGGTAACCTGTCTTCCTGCAAGTATGACTTATAAGGCTGGCTTCCTGAGCTGTTTATTGTAGATAAAGAGGTTTGTGTCCTTGGAAGGTTGTTGCAGATTGTGGGTCAGAGTTCTGCATGATTCAGGCATTGTCTGCTTTTATGTTCAGTCACTCAACTTTCTCTGACAGTTAACACTATTTCATCCCTATAGAAATGACATAATTTTATTCATATATTTTATACAGCCTTGTCACTTTCCATGATCATTTTACCTTCTATTGTTTTTGTTTCTTTGTTCTTCTTTGCAAATACAAATAATGTTGCAATAAATAACTGTGTATGTGTGTGTATTTTTGTGTGTTTATGTGTACAACTGTTGGAGTATATCTTCAGGTTAAATTTCAAGAGGTGAGCTTGCTGGTCTAAAATACAAGCACATATAAACATTTTGTTTTTGAGGTTGGAAAATACTCCTACATAAGGATTGCAATAATTTGTTATCGATTTGTATTCCCTACAGCAATATTATAGAATGTCTACTCACCTCAAAGGAATAAATTGTCAGGAGTTTTAATATTTACTAATCTGTTAGTTGCATTTCCATTATGAGTGGGAAGCACTTTCAAATGTTTAAAAGCAATGTATATATCTTATTAAAAGAACTGTATGTTTTTATCTTTTACTTATTTTTCCTGGTGGGTTGCAGTCTTTTTTTTTTTAATCAATTTTTTGTATCAGAGATTTTAGACACTTGTAATATATGTTGGAGTTTTTTCTCTCAGTTTATCATGTGATTGTGATTTTGCTTGTGGCATTTTGTTTTGTTTTGCCTTGCATGTGTGTATGTATGTGGGTGTGTGTGTGTTTGTAGTTGAATTTGTCTATCTTTTGATTGCATCTAGATTTTGAACCATAGTTTATAACCTTGTCCCACATAAATGTTATAGAATAATTCACTCCTGTTTTCTTTCGATACTTACATAGTTTTATTACATTTAGATTTCTAATCCATTTGGATTTCAAGAGAGTAATCAAATTTTAATTTTCTTCCATGGACATTCAGTCAGTAAGCCAACAACAATATTTATTAAAAGGATGCCCCATTGATTTGAGATGTCTCTTTACAATATACTAAATATTTAAGTGTATTTCTACTGAACTATCTTTCTATTCATGTACCTACCCAAAGCAGTTTTAATTCTGAATTTGTGCAATTTCCCAGTTACAGGTTTTATTTTCAGTGTTTTACTTATTATTCCTGAATATTTTACCATATGAAATGAGGTATCAACTACAGTTTCCATACAGAAATTTAAGAGATAATTTTTGTGGAATAACATTAAATATTTAATATTTAGAGAGAACTGAAATCTATATGATGTTGGGCCATCATGTCTAAGAACAAGGGATGCCTTTAGAATTGTTCACATGTATGTCTGTGGCTTTCAAGTATATTTTAACATTTTCTCTTATTGATTTTAAATAGTTTTTCTTAAGTTTGTTCATAAGTGATTGTAAGATTTTTCCTATTATAAGGAGAGCTATTTAAATATTGTATTTTCTGGTTATTGTTTGTGTACATGAAGGCTATTTATTCTTCATACTAAGTTTATATTCTATACACTTATTTAGTTCTCTTATTGTTTAATTCTATCACTGATTCTATAAGCATTTTAAGTATACTGTACTAATATATTGACTGCAAATAGTTTTGCTTCGTATTTTCTAACTCTTACATTTCTAATATCTGGTTTAATTACATTAGGTAATACAGGATGCTGTTGAATAAGTCATTGTGAAGAATTCAGAAGATTGGATATTAAAAGAACTCACAAGCATCTATGGCCCTTCTCACTACATCCAAATATCACTGTGGCCTGCTTTCTGTTTCCTAGTTATAGCTGTTTCTGGACAAGGTCTTCACATATACCCTTTCTTTTAAATAGAGTTATCTTCTACCAATTATTCATCTGGTGAAGTCCTATTACAAGGTATATCCCAATTCTAATGTTAGTTCCTTGAAGAAGTCTTCCATGACTTTCATCATTCCATGCAAATGTTTTAATTTATGTATGTATACTTTTTCCTTTATTTTAAAATAATTGGCACAGATTGAATGCATTCAAGGTGTACCATGTGATGATTTGATATACATATATTATGTAATTATCACAATCCAATTAATATATCCATCACCACCCATGCTTTACATTAGATCCTCTGAATGTGTTCACCTTATAACTGAGTTCGTACACATTGGTCACGCAAATATTAATTTACCATCTGTAATTTTTACACCATGATGATCTTCTTTCATTTAGTTTCTTGTGGAAAAGTTATGATAATTTTATTTTACTTTGTATGTATTTGTTATGCATTAATTAATATCAATTTCTATCTTATTGAGCTTTACTCATGAGGACAGTACTCTTGCTCTCTCATACACAGCTGACTCACCAATGCTTCATATGTGTTTGTACTTTGTTGGAGCATAATACTTTTAAATAAATGAACAGATTAAAAATGAAATTTATGTGATTGTCATTGTCGGATACATGCCAAAATTCAACTGAAAATTCCACAATTATTTCTTTTTAAAATTTTCGACATATTTATAGACAGGAATTATTACAATGCGGAGATTGAGCAAAACAACTCTGGAAAAAAAATCGAATATATTCTGTCACTGATCAGTTGTGTAGATATAGTCAAGTTGATCATCATTTTTCCCTACATTTTTTAAACAACAATACCTATATCAGTGATCTGTATAATAAATGTACTAATACATATTAGCACTTAGAAACCAAAACAGAATAAGCTTTCAAATCTGTTGAATTTCATCCAATGGAAAATGAAACTTCTCAGACTGATTTAAAGTGATGACTCTTGGGGTTAGCTTTCTATTTGCTATTTAGAAAGAGAAGGTTAAATACATTGTTTTAAAATCTATACAATGTTGCTTACCTTAAAACTTAGCCTAAGTTTATATTCTGTTTATCTGTAGCTTCCTCAATTATAAAAGAAGAAACAGATGTGATAAGATCAGTAGTGAGAGAAAAACCAAATAACTTAGTATCTTACTCAAGAAAAAGTAATGGATGTGATTCTAAACAAGGTGTGGATGATTCACTTAGAGTATGAATTTAAACATACATACCAATAAAGAAAGTTTGACATAAAATAATTTGATATTTTGATAACTATTCATTATTCTTTGTATATATTTCTTCTGTTTTCAATTTTTTAACCAATAACATTATCAAATATTTTTCAACGTTGTCAAAACCTTCAATTAAAATAAAATTTATGTGAATTTTAAATGTCATAAACCAGTAGAGAAAATATAATTTCATTATTTAAAGAAACTGAATCAAACTCAAATATTTTACATTATGAATCAGCTTATATAACTTTTTCTTCAGAAGACAGCAAATTTAACAGAATGAAAACTTTTTCTCTTTGAAGCTATTTACTTTTAGTAAATGAAATTACCACTATTAGTTGCCTATCTAGTGTTCACCTTTTCTTTCTCATTTACTAACAAATCTCTAATTTTGACATTATGCATAGCTGGAAGTGGCATTGTGACATGAAGCTACCAAAGGAAAGTAAGCAGAAGACTTCTGGTTTCACTTCCAACACGTAAAAAGCTTGGAATTGGTAATTCCCATCTTTTACAAGAAAAATTTAAAAAGTTGCACATGAACAAACTAAAAATCAATGACCTTTTATTAAACCCATCAGAGAATTGAAGTCACAGGGAAAAGTGCCACCCCAAAATCTGAAGAGACAGGCAAATATAGAAAATTTGAGCCACGATCAACTTAATCTGAAGCAGAAGCCCAGGGAATCATAAACAAGTAGGAACACTGAAACAGCAATGTCAGTGAATTGCTGGAGGCTAAGTAATGAGGAGCTTGAGAACAAGAAACTCTTAGGGCTCAGTCTTAAAGGGAATGCAGTGCATTCACGGGTTTTACCTCCAGGAGACTTAACAGGTTATCATGGTAAGAATCAGAGAAAAATATCTTCCTGTTTCCAGCAGAAGAAAGAGGAATCTAACTATTTCAAAATTCCCTAGAACATCCCCCAAAACAAAGTCCTGCTCTTCAAAAGAAGTAACTCCACCAGAGCCTTATTCAACTTAAGGAAGGAGCAATTAGGCAATCCAGTTCCTTCTAGCCTCCTTGCCTTATCTGATGGGGTAGGAATACACTACAAAATAATTCTAAAAGTCAGAGCCCAGGAGTTCAGGCTCATCAAAAGACTGAGATTTCATTACAATGTTATAGAATGCTTCTTTTCTCTGTGTCTTGTTACTACATCAGTAAAGTTTCAGTATAACAACAGTGGATTATAGTTGATAAAGATACTAAACACATACTGTTTAAGAAAGAGTACTGAAGAAAAATTAAAGTGCTTTTTAAAAACACACACACACAGACACACACACACACACACACACACACAGAGAAGACAGGGCATCTGAAGAACCCAAAGCCTCCGTCATCTACAGCTACAGCAAACAATAACAGCACAGAACCTACACAGATTAATTTAAATCCTCATACTAAAAGCTTGTTCACTTTCCAATGCATGATTCATTAGGCTGATCTTTCAACAAAAATTTACAAAGCATGCTGAAAGATACTGTAAAACACATTCCGTAGAGACAAACATCAAAACTGCACTTACATATGATGAGGATGTGGAGCAACAAGAATCTCACTCATTGCCCGTAGAAGTGAAAATGATATAGCCTGTTTGGAAGATAGTTTGGCATAAGCTAGACATAGTCTTACCATATGATCCAATAATCACACTTCCAGTAATTTTTACCTAATTGAGTTGAAAAATTATATCTACAAAAAACCTCCAGAAATTGTTTATAACTGCTTTGTTCATAATTACCAAGAACTGGAAACAACCAAAGTGTTGTTATTTACACAATGAAACAGTGGTATATTTACACGATGAAATATTATTTAGTAATAAGATGAGCTATCAAGGCAAAAAAGACAGAGAAATCTTGAAAGCATATTGCTAAGTGACAGAAAATCAGTATAAGGAGACGATATCCTTTCAGATTACAACTATATGACATCCTGGAAAAGACAAATTTGTAGAAACAGCAAAAATATAATTATTTGCCAGGTTTTCAGGATGATTGGGGGAGTAAATACACAGAATTTTTAGGGCAGTGAAACATATTCTGTATGATATTGATATGGTGAATTCATGACATTTGGCATCTGTCACAACCTACAGGAGTTTATAGCACAGAGTGTATTTTCACCTTCATTTAGGAGGATGGGAGTTCTAAGGCAAAAAAAATGTAGATTGTGGCAAAAGAGTCTAACTGTATTAAAAACATATAAAGAAAAAACCTCACTGAAGGGGATAAGGAATAAGATAATAACCTAAGAAACTTTGAAATGAATGGAATCTATAAGATTAAAAGTAAAAGGAGTTGCACATAAGCACTGTATTCTAGTTGATAAAATTGTTTTTTTTCTTTTTTTTTTTTTTTTTTTTTTTTTTTTTTTTTTTTTTTTTTTTTTTTTTTTTTTTTTTTTTTTTTTTTTTTTTTTTTTTTTGAGATGGAGTTTGGCTCTTGTTACCCAGGCTGGAGTGCAATGGGGCAATCTTGGCTCACTGCAACCTCCGCCTCCCGGGTTCAAGCAATTCTCCTCCCTCAGTCTCCTGAGTAGCTGGGACTACAAGCATGCACCACCATGCCCAGCTAATTTTTTGTATTTTTAGTAGAGACGGGGTTTCACCATGTTGACCAGAATGGTCTCGATCTCTTGACTTCATGATCCACCCATCTCAGCCTCCCAAAGTGCTGGGATTATAGGCATGAGCCACTATGCCTGGCCCTGAGAAAATTGTTTCTTATGAGTGTTTGGCATAACAATTCTGAAACTTCTATAAATCCAACAGCACATCAAAAAGCTTATCCATCACGATCAAGTAGTCTTCAAACCTGGGATGCAAGCCTGGTTCAACATATGAAAATCAATAAATGTAATCCATCACACAAACAGAACCAAAGACAAAAACCACAATTATCTCAATAGATGAATAGAAGGCCTTCGACAAAATTCAACAGCACTTTATGCTAAAAACGCTCAACAAACTAGGTATCAATGGAACATATCCTAAAATAATAAGAACTATTTATGACAAACACACAGCCAATATCATAATGAATGGTCAAAAACTGGAAGCATTGCCTTTGAAAACTAACACAAGGCAAGGATTCCCTCTCTCTCACAACTCCTATTCAACATAGTATCGAAAGTTCTGGCCAGGACAATCAGGCAAGAAAAAGAAATAAAGACTATACAATTAGCAAAAGAGATTGTCAAATTATCTCTATTTACAGATGACATGATTGTATGTTTAGAAGACCCCATCATCTCAGCCCCAAATCTTCTTAAACTGATAAGCAATATCAGCAAAGTCTCAGGATACAAAATAAATGTGCAAAAATCACAAGCATTCCTCTACACCAATAACAGACAAACAGAGAGCCAAGTCATGAGTGACCTCCCATACACAATTGCTACAAAGACAATAAAATACCTAGAAATACAACTAACAAGAGATGAGAAGGACCTCTTCAAGAACTACAAACTACTGAACAAGGAAATAAAAGAGGATACAAACAGATGGAAAAACATTCCATGCTCATGGATTGGAAGAAACGATATCATGAAAATAGTAATACTGCCAAAAGTAACTTACAGATTCAATGCTATCCCCATCAAGCTACCATTGATTTTCTTCACAGAATTGGAAAAAAAAAAAACAACCTTAAATTTCATGTGGAATGAAAAATGATCCCACATAGCCAAGACAACTCTAAGCAACAAAAACAAAGCTGGAGGCATCATGCTACCTGACTTCAAACTATTCTACAAGGCTACAGTAATCAAAATCGCATGGTAATGGTACCAAAACAGAGATATCTACCAATGGAACAGAACAGAGGCCTCAAAAGTAATACCACATGTCTACAACCATCTGATCTTTGACAAACCTGACAAAACAAGCAATGAGGAAAAGATTCCCTATTTAATAAATGGTGTTGGGGAAACTGGATAGTCATATGTAGAAAGCTGAAACTAGATCCCTTTCTTACACCTTATAAAAAATTAACTCAATATGGATTAAAGATAGATTCGTAAGACCTAACACCATAAGAACCCTGGAAGAAAACCTAGGCAGTACCTTTCAGGACATAGGCATGGGCAAGGAATTCATGACTAAAACACCAAAAGCAATGGCAACAAAAGCCAAAATAGACAAATGGGATCTAATTAAACTTAAGAGCTTCTGCACAGCAAAATAAGCTATCATTAGAGTGAACTGGCAAACAAAAGAATGGGCAAAATTTTTTTGACATCTACCCATCTGACAAAGGGCTAATATCCAGAATCTACAAAGAACTTAAACAAATTTACAAGAAAAAAACAAACAACTCTATCAAAAAGTGGACAAGGATAGGAGCAGACACTTGTCAAGAAAAGACATTTATGCAGCCAACAAACATGAAAAAAACTTCATCACTGGTCATCAGAGAAATGCAAATCAAAACCACATTGAGACACCACTTTATACCAGTTAGAATGGCAATGATTAAAAAATCAGGAGACAACTTTTACACTGTTGGTGGGAGTGTAAATTAGTTCACTCCCACTGTCCTTGAGGACAGTGTGCTGATTCCTCAAGGATCTATAAATAGAAATACCATTTGACCCAGCAATCCCATTACTGGGTATATACCCAAAGGATTATAAATTATTCTATTTTAAAGACACATGCACATGTATGTTCATTGCAGCACTGTTCACAATAGAAAAGCTTTGGAACTAACCCAAATGCCCATCAATGATAGGCTGGATAAAGAAAATGTGGGACATATATATTATGGAATACTATGCAGCCATCAAAAAGAATGAGCTCATGTCCTTTGCAGGGACATGAATGAAACTGGAAACCATCATTCTCAGCAAACTGACACAAGAACAGAAAACCAAATACCGCATGTTCTCACTCATGAGTGGGTGTTGAACAATGAGAACGCATGAACACAAGGAGGGAAACACCACAAATTGGGGTCTGTTGGGGGATGAGGGGCTAGGGTAGGGATAGCATGAGGAGAAATACCTAATGTAGATGGATGTAGCAAACCACCATGGCACACGTATACATATGTAACAAACCTGCCCATTCTGCACCTGTATCCCAGAACTTAAAGTATAACAATAATAATAAATGTACAGAGTAATTAAACTAGTAAATGATCAGATGGTAGGAATCAGGTTTCTCACTATTGGAATAAGATTATCCAGGTAAGCAAATGGAAGAGGGTAGAATCATTCATGTGGTAATGAATTAAAGTTGCAGACATCAATGAGATTTAATGTTTTATTTTTTATAGATACAAATGGCTATATAAATTAATATATACACATATCTCTCTCTGTGTGTATACAAGGGTTAGTATTTTGGCATATACACATTTTTGCTCTGGCAGATAAGTGGGCATAAAAAAACGACACCCAGTTATAATGAGCACATCTAGCTCCCAAATCTTGGTTTCTAAGATTATTCTCTAATGAAATGGACCATGGCTCTTTGGAGAAATGACTGATTCTGAGATTGGGGAAGGAATATACAAGATGAGACTGGAGCATCATTTAATTCCAGAAGGTAGAGAGTATTAGAAAAGTGATAAGGGCTTATCAAAGTAGTACAGAAGTCAACTGAAAGAGCTCAAATGGAAGCTGAAAAAAAAGTCAAACAACAAAATAAAATAGCATTAAATAGGACCCAAAGTATAAATGTTCATGAGTCCATGCTAATATCAATGAATGACTATATTAATAAATGAGGGAGAAGGAACAAATATCCTATGCAGAAAAACTTCAAATTAATTGTTTAGATACTTCACCCTTAAAGAAGGAAGATAATTCATCACTTCTTAAGTATAGGTTGTATGTAGTATCTTCCTTAGAAAAGGTACAGTGTGGTCAACATCAGTAGTCATGTATAATGTTTGAAAATGGCACCTTCCCTTGGTAACCTCAAAAGCCCATAAAATCAGTCTAACAGTGAGAATAAGCATCAGACAGATTTCACTCCTCTAATAAATTTGATCAGTAATTCTCAAATCTGCTAAGGTCCCCAAAAACAAAGAAACTATCACAACCAAGAGGAATCTAGGAACCATAATTACTAACTGCATTATGGTATAATGAATAGAACCCCTTAGCAGAAAAAGTGCAGACCATCAAAACTAAGGAAAGAATGAATCATGAACTTTAGTTGAAAATAATGTATTCATATTAATTCTTTAATTGCAGCAAATCACCATGGAAACGGCAAAACTGTATGTGGGAGAATATATGGAAACTCTGTACTCGTTGCTAAATTTTCCGTTTATCTAAAACTGTTCCAAAAATAAAGTATATGTATAATAATAATTTCTAAAGATAAGCAAAAGTATAAGAAAGATACAGGAGTTTTTTGATAAATGGGAAAAGACTTCACAGGCCCCTGCCCACCTTGTTTCTTTACAGAAAATGCTTATTTTATGACCATAAGCCATGTCAGTCACATTTTTAAAGGAAAAAAATCATAGCATGTAATCCTATGTGAAGTTGATTTCTAGGGGCTCCATTATTCACACATTTGTACACTGAAGCACAATAAAAATCAATGTTTAGGAATAATTTTTTCCCAACTTGCATTTAGACTATCCATTTATTTCCATGATAAGGTAAAAGACAAGCAACTCCTCAACTTTCTCAAGGGTATATAAACCTAACCGCCACCACTTTTCAAATGCCTGAGATCAATTGTCTTCATAAAATACATTTCAAATTCATAAAACTGCAAAGCAGGAAAAGCAATCTTTGGTGAATACTGTTTAATAAAACATAATTTTATTTCTGATTTGAACTATAAATCAACAGAGAGATGGGTACCTGAACCTCTGGTATTGTTTGCAGACAAAAATCTCTTTCATTGATTTGCCTTACTGATGTCTTCAGTCTATATTGTGTAGCAGTATAAGATAGAGCCCTGCGCAACTCCCTGTTGCATCTATTATTTTAAAAAACAATAGTACAATACATCAAATTGTATATACCTATCAAGATTTCAAGAGAATGGTTGCCTTAAAAGTGTTGTATTACTCCCAGGTAATTGAATTACTTTCATGAGTTCTGTAAATTGTGCAGTTATGTAGTTTTTCAATTTAAAGTGGCTTAGAGAATGCTTTCAATAAAAAATATGGATAATTTTAAGCAAGTATATAAATAATATACAGACAAATTTGTGAAGCACTTTTGTCATCATTTTACTGTATCCATAGTTTATGTTAAGAATTAAACAGCATCTTTTGTGCTCAGGAATTACACATCTCAATATCCTTTTCAAGAGTTTCAGTTAGGCATACAAATTAATTACATACGTGGCATGGTATGGAATTTATTCCACAATTTGACATACCTGGTGTGGATTATTATCACATGCACATTGATATTTCTCATTAATGGACTATTTTATGTTCGCACAATTGTTTCTTCTGCATTCACTTTTAACTTTTATTATTTCATTGTAAAGCAAAGGTAGTTTCATTTCTATTTTTTCTTTTACTGCCTCAATTCTATGCTTTAGAACAACACTCACTAGTTTTGAAAATGCTCCTTCCAATCTTGATTTGAATGAAACTCATCTGACGTTCTAACCACTGTCATTGATCTGAAGAAAGCACAATAAAAGACAGCCCCCAAGAATTTTTAAATAGTATTTTCATGAGATACTGAGTAGATAAAAATAATACTTATAAAATATATGTAGGAACTGAAACATCACAGCATAGCTCTCAATATCTTTTTTTTTTCCCCATTTATTTTATTGCATTTTAGGATTTGGGGTACATGTGAAGAACATGCAAAATTGTTGCATAGGAACACACGTGGCAGTGTGATTTGCTGCCTTCCTCCCCATCACCTATATCTGGCATTTCTCCCCTTGCTATCT
>NW_016107445.1:3008389-3070306 GCF_001604975.1 Cebus imitator
TTCGTGTACACGTGTCCTTATAGTAGAACGATTTGTAATCCTTTGGATATATACCCAGTAATGGGATTGCTGGGTCAAATGGAATTTCTATGTCTTTCTGCATAGGCGTGAGTGTTCTCCAGGGTACTTTAGCTGAAATGCAATCTTTGGATTACAGTGCATGTGCTTCTTCAACGCTAGGAAGTAAAAAACACACACTTTTCCCCAAAGTGGCAGTTCCTTTTCACACTCCACTCAGCACTATATTTGTATTCCAACTTGCTTTACATATTTGTCAACTCTTAGGTTGTTGTTGTCTTTCAAACATTAAACAATCTGGAGTTTGTTTAATGGCAGTTCATTTTAGTTTTGTTTGTATACCCCTTGTTAATAATATTAAAATTTTTTCTTACATTTAGCCATTGGATATCTTATTTTGTATAGTACCTGTTCATCTCTTTTGCTGTCCTTCTATTATACTGTTTTGTGTTTTTATTATGGATTTGTAATAGTTTTTATAATTTCTGGATACTAAGCCTTTGTCCATTTTATGTGTTACATAAAACTCTTCTTAGTTCTGCACATGTATTTCAGAACTTATGGTAAATTATTTTTAAAATTTAAAAGTTTATTGTATAGGGTTCTACAGTGGCTGCCCATGGGCTACACCAAGCCCATACACCTTTAAGTTGGCCTAAGTTATGTTGAAATACTTTAATATCAAATTAAGGTGCTTGTTGATTCTTTAGCTGTCTAACCCCTGCAGGCTTTTGAGTTTGTCTTTACATTTACTAGCATTCCATGGTTTAAAAAGAATTTTTCTGAGAAATTTAAAGAAACAGATAGCAGTTTCATTTAAATTGTTAGAGAATATAGAAAAAAGAGGACTTAATTTTATGAAGCTCAAGTCATTGATGCCAACACCTAACAAACATAACACGGAAAAATATTAAGGTAAAAACAAATCTGACTTTTAGATATCAATGCAAAAATTTAAATATTAGACATAAATTTAATATATATATATATACACACACACACAGAGATAGTTATAGTTTTAAGTCATCCATAATTTGCATAGATATCCTACAATATTTTTCAACAATGCCCTGAAGTTTTCAAAAATATCTTGAATATTTTTCTAGATTTTTTTTCTATCTACTTTATATTCTAGAATCTTATAAGCTACTTTTCTGTGAATTTTAAGAAATGTCATTGTTTCTTGTATATTTATTTTGTATCCTTTACCTTGCTAAGCACTAAAAGAATTTTAAGCATTTAACTATAAATTATTTTGTATTATTCACATAGGCTCAATTAGTCTATTAAAACATGCATAAGTTTCTTAGTTTTTTTTTTTTGTAGGCAAAAATAATTGATATTTTTTTCTTGCTTTGTTTGTGGAAAATGGAAGACCGAAGACAAAAAATCTTGGCAGCAATGAACAGGAATGGGTTGTGCTCTTCTTTCTTTTGAATGTTTTGGGTGACTTTTGAGAAGTAATAGCTTCATTGTTGATGGAAGCTATGACCATTACTGACAACTTTTCTATTCCCTAAACAAAACCAAATATTTTTTTACATGGTCTTTCTCACATTTGCTTCCCAGTCTACAAAGTGTTTATAAGCTTCTTCCACCTTGTACTATATGTCATTTCATTCTAAATAACTAAAGTGACTTTAGTTTCAAAACTGAACCTAACCCAATCAACACTTGCTACCCAAAATTATTTGAAAGAAACAACTGTAGACATAAGAATCTGGGACTGGTTATCTGACCTAGTTGGATTTAAAAGTGGCAATGACCTCATTATCAGTATATTTGAGACACTGGTATGTGGTAGCAAAAACAAAAGTTTAAATTTAGACTGGCCATTGTTTGATATAAACTGGTAATTAAAATGGTGCTGAAAGACCATTGCAATAGAACATTAGGATGGAAATAATGAATATAAGGATTGTGGGCATAGGATGTTGAGTCACACTGTAGCAGAAAGTTAACAGAAGATATTCTAAGTGTAGAGCTGAAGTGATCAGGTGAAGGTGTAACCCAACAACCAGAGAGCTCCTATGACTGCCCTGAAATAATTACTTTCCTCATGTAGTTGCAGACAAGTGTTTCTGAAAAACAGATACAAATATTGATCCTGTGAGTTGCTGAATTACAATGTAGGCTAAATTCACAGCCTCATTAAGCATGTGTCATTAATGTTGAGTCATTAATTAAGAATATTCCCTGAGTGAAATTAAAATATTTGATCAGGTTCTCACTAATATGAACACTTCACAGTCTAAAATCTCACTGAGACTGCCCTGACATAATAAGCATACTTTCTTCCACTGCCTTCACCTTCTGAAGACTATAATTATCTAAGTGAATTGCCTCATAAGGAAGCTAATTCCTCTCAGGGCCCATGCCACCAACTCTCAGTAATTGCAGACCTATGGAGTCAAATTCTAGCCAATTCAAGAACAAGAGTTTAAGTCTGTCCCAGGAGGGGGTCCATAAATTGTAAGATTTTTCAATACATATTTACAGAAACCTTGTTAAGAGATGAATTTTAAGGGTATTAGATCAAGGAGTTAGAATACTGCAGTTGTCCAAATTTATTAGTTATGAGAAAGAACATTTCCTACAGAGTCAGAATATAATAGATATGCTTGAGCAGCTGAGAATAACATTCACAATTTGCTTGATTGATTAATGTATCGCCAGCGCTACATTATTAAAGTAAGCTGATATACCAGAACTTCTTTGGTATGATGTAGAAGAAAGAGTTTTAGTTGATCAGATATTTTAGGAATGATGTTTGAGTTACCTTATCAAGATAAACAACCACAACCAGCTTAGTTTCTAGCTAAGGGCAAAGAAAAGAGGAAATGGTTATTAGAGGAAGAAGGATATTATAAATGCCAACTATAGCCTTACACCTAGTTTCAGAAACAGGACTGATATGGTTTGGCTGTGTCCCCACCCAAATTTCATCTTGAAGTGTAATCCCCATAATGCCCTCCTGTCAACGGTGGGACCAAGTGAAGGTATTTGAATCATGAGGGTGGTTTCCCCTATGCTGTTCTTATGATAATGAGTGAGTCTCCTGAGATTGGATGGTTTTACAAGCATCTGGCATTTCCCCTGCTTGCACTTACTCTGTCCTGCCGCCCTGTGAACAAAGTGTATGCTTCTTTTTTTTTGCCTTCTGTCATAATTGTAAGTTCCCTGAGGCTTCTCCAGCAATGTGGAACTGTAAGTCAATTAAACAGCTTTCCTTTACAAATTACTCAGTCTTGGGCAGTTCTTTACAACAGCATAAGAATGGACTAATACAGTAATGAAAAACTATGCATATTTTATTCTGGAACTTGTCATGTAGATTATTTCTAAACATATTGATTTTATTCTCACTCTCACTTTCCTATTTATTATAACATAAACGGGTTACAGTTAACATTTAAATTGACATCAATTTACATGAGACCAAAGAGTCATTGCGACTGAATAAGAAAAGAAATCAAAATCATCCAGCAATTAATCAGGAAGAACAAAAGGCAATTGTGTCTCTACACTTTGGGAAGAAGGTGAATTTATCTTTTTCTATACAAGGAGTAGTTACATGTTATTATCACTATCATATTGGAGTTGAAAATATCGTAGGAGGAAGTGTTTTTTGATGCTGAATATCGAAAGATAAGGATTGTACTTGAGATTGTTTGCTGACATTCAATAATGCCCCACCATTCTAAGTTTTTTTCTGTATTACAGAGACACAAAACCTGGAAACTGAAATTTCTAAATCCCTTTGCCAGCAGAACCTCAGTTGTATTTTGACAAAGAGGGATGTTTGCAAATTATTTGGAGAGCAGAAGACAAGGATGTGTTGTTATTACCTGGAGACAGCCACATGTAGGTGCATTGGTATTTAGAGAGGCAGATATAGGTTTTTGCAAGCAATTTCTGGACATTTCTGAGAAGAATCCACTTAGGTGCTATAGGAAGCAGAAATCATAGGTATTATTCTATGATTCTGGCTCTTCTAAATTTCCTAAAATTCAGTTTTCTAGCTTTTTGTCCTGAATTGCAAAGGTTTTATAAACCCCTACCTTCCTAAATTAAACTTCCTTCTGTATTGATTGCCTAGGTACCTTATGCTTTCCTTACCCAACTCTGACAATTTCCTTTTTCAAGATATACTTTCAACTTGGACCAGAGACACCATGTTTCTGTAAGATTGCGGGCATTCTGATATTTGAGTATCTGGCATTTTGGCAGTCTTGCTTCATTCCAAGTAAAAGAAATCCTTGGCAGTAACAAAAAATGACTTCAACACTCAGATAAAATAAAATATTAACCACAGAACTCCCTGAAGACACTGAAATCTCTGGGTCCAGACATCCATGCATGACACCTGTATCCCTGCCCTTAGCCTATGCAGTCTCATTTTTTTCTCAAGTTATTTAGAGTCAGGTTTTTACCACTTGCAAACAAACAAAAAAAAGCCCCAAACACACAAATACATATAAAAATGTGAGCAGGAATTTCATGTGCATGCAATCTTTATATTTAAGAATGTATAGAAATAAATTTGAAATTCAATTAATGTGTACCTGGTTTTATAAAACAGCAGATTCTTACCCATTACTTTATAAGCTATGTCAAAATGAGAAACACCACTATTCTTTTTAAATTCATGATATAGAAGATAGAAAAAATTCATAAAATATAGTGATACTGATGATTCTATAGATACAATCAAAATACTGAAATCTCAGAATTTTCATGGGTTTCTGTCTAGAATGTGTATATATCAAATGTTTATATTTATAAATTTCTATAAATATGCATGTAAATATACATATATTTATAGATATTTATATAGTTATCTATATTATTTGTTATACTATTTCTTGATGTGTAAAATTTTCTTCAGGAATCAATTATAAAATTAACTCTATTGATATATTATCTTACACATTTTAAATGTGAGGATCATAAAATATACATGTTTGACAAACCATTTAAAGTTTAAAACTTTTCTGAGAAGTAAACAGGAAAAAATATAAATATAATAGACTATTCTGACCTTCCAGACTCTTCAGTCATGAACTGAGGTCCTTTAGCTCCAATGCAGAGTCACTGTTTCAGCATTAACATCTTAATATCAATGGCCCAGAAGTCATAACAATGACAAAACTTTATATTATGCTAAGTTATTCTTATTTTACACTGTGCAGTAACCCTTTAAGTTCTGTATTCATTATCCTCAATGAGAAATAAAAACTTCAGCATTTCTGATAATGAAAAGTATTTTTTCAACACAACTTTGAGGAAAAACAAGCTACAGCAATTTTCTCTGTATGTTGTCATTTAGATAAGATTAATAAAGTAGAAAGACAAGTAAATAAACCTGCTATTGCATAATCCTGTCTTTTTCTGCAGCTTACTAAACTTTTAGGAACACATACATTTACATAATTATCATAATTATGCATTACATGGAAAGTAGCTCTTTGTGTCCACTTTAGGACTTTTGAACTGAGGGTTCCTGCCCAGATGATGAGCCAGAATTGAAATTCAACAGTGACTACGGCATATCTATATTCAGACATAAAAAATTAAAGCAATTAATTCAGAAGATTTAAAAGTCTGTTTAATTTTGAATCAATCTGTGCTACTAAAAGTAGATCACCTTATCTAGATGCCATAGAACCAAATTAGTTTTTCTGGCCATTAAGGAATTATCTTTAAAATTACAGCCACATGCATTCAGTGGTCTTCCAATGACCGGAAAAAGTAAATATACCTGCAAATGACTTAATTTACATTCCATAAATTTGGCCATTGGTTTTCTCTTTACTGCGTTATAAAAGGCCCCCTTTTACCTGGCTCATAGCTATTTTGCCCACCTCATCTATCATTACTACCCTCACCAAACTTTATGCTTTATGTTCCTGATGTACCACTTACAGCTGCCTGAATGAAACTTGCTGCTTTTACTTTTAACTTGCTTTTTTATCATTACTCAACATAGATATTTAATCAGATATTTACTCCCTCTTTTATACTATTGTACGCAGGCATGCACACACACACACACACACACACACACAATATATATAGTTAAGCTTCAACTAACTGACTAGATGTGATGAAAGTGATGATTAAGGGTTGTGTCAATGGATTTTCTTATATACTCATTGGTATATGTATTATTGAATACACATTATATGCAAATATATTAGGTTCAAAGGGAACATCAAAATGAATTTTTAAAAATGACACTGTTCTTCAAGGACTCTGAAACTAGCAGGTCTGTAAGCAATTATAATGTGAAACAAAATTAAATAACTTCACAGAGAAGGTACATATGTCCATGGGTACATAGTGGAAGGGCAGTTAATTCAACTAAGGAACTAGGAAAAACTTCGTGGTTGAGGAAAACTTCATGAGTGAGCCAGTTAATCTCAATAACAAAGGAAATACAATTTCAATGAGTATATAAATGAATAAAGCATTAGATAGCATTCTTTGGTTGTCCATTTTGCATTGCAAGCAAATATTCAGAGGAATACTAGCACACAGGGTAATATAAAAGGAATTGTGTGGCTAGAACTCAGATGCAGAAAAAGTATAGATGGGTTAGTTACCATAGATTGTTTTCAAGGGATAAAAAAATTTGGAACTAGTTTTCAACATAAAATTGGAACAGAACTAGGATAAATTTGTCATTAAAAAACACATTTATCTCACAGAACCCAAAGATGGAGATCTGCCAGGGCTCACACGGTGACAGTAGCCAGGACCTAGAAAACTGTCAAGATGCTTTTTCAATCTCTTATGTTGTCTTCTCTCTGAATATCTGATTATTCTTTTTTAAGGGGATACAAATAATACTTTATTTATATCGAGTATACAGCTGAACGTTATTTTACATGTACATATTACACAAACCCATGAAACAACTATAAGTTAAGGTACAGAACTTTTCTAGAACTCAAGAATGTTACCTTGTGCTCCTTCCCAGTTAGTACCTCCCCAGAGTCTCTATTTTGAGACCTGCCATCATCAACTACCTTAACCTATTCTTTGGTATTGATATATAATAGTCATTGAACACATTTTGGGAGTACATGTGATATTTTGATACATCTATATAACATATAATAATCAACAGGGTAGTTGGGAATATCTACCACTTTACACATTTATTTTTATAGTGAAAACATTCAAATCATTCTCTACGAGCCATTTTGAAATGTAGAATAGATTATTGTTTACTGTATTCATTCTACTGATTTTTTGAATACTAGATCTTATCTCTTTTCTCTAACTGTATTTTTATATCCATCACATACAAACGATATTATGATTATGCCATAGTTTCCATGTTACATGTCTTGCCACAGTGGAGAAAAACAACTATTTCATTGATAACCAAGCCTAATATTCTGGAATATTCTTATAATCCCATCATGGGTCAAATGTACACCCTTGGCCTAATGTCCAAAGTGTAATACATACACTATCTTATATTATTATGTATATTATCATAGAAATTTCACACATTAGGCAATGAAAAGGTCTAATGTGTGAAATTAGGTTCAGAGACTCAAGCAAGTTCATAAATCAAATAATTAGGTAACTAGTTCTATTAGGGCTCATACACAATAGTATAATAATCATACTCAGAAGCCTGTGCCATTAACTGTTATGTTATACTCTTATTGCTTCACAAACCTTCTCAGCCCACTGACTGCCTCAGGGGAGAGCAGAGACTGTGTGAAGGTGATTTCTAGTATAGCTAGAGCAAGTTCATACCCCCTTTCTTTACATCAATTTTTTTGGATTGAAATTCTTTGTCCTTTCACGTGGATTAAGACTTAAGTCTAATGGTAAATGTTACAGGAGTTGAATCGTGCAGTTGGGGGTGGTAATTTTACTGTTTCTTCTAGTAAGCACATTACAAAATATAAAATAGCAAATTCAGACTGTTGAAAACTCTTATGAAAAAAAAAAACCTATTTATATCAGGGAGAAGTTAAGGAACTGCCATATCATATAAAGAGGCTTACCTAGTATATACAAGAACCTGTATTCTAGAAATGGGGTTAGAGACTATACACATAAATTAGTACTTCAAGTGGTTAAGAGTAAGAGGAAAATTCCAGCATGGATAGTAAAAGGAATGAAAAAAAAAATGCACCTGCTCTTTATGGTGAAAATACAGTCTTAGATTTTCACATGCTCAAAAATGAAAGAGTATATATACAGCCAAAAAGAAAAAAAGAATCATAAAAGAATGTAGAATTCAAGAAGGACAAACTTTTGGATGTAAATGCTGCTGTGAACAGGGGAAATGGTATAAAATATCTGTTTTCTATTTTTAATTAGAATAGAAATTCAGAATTAAAACACACAGATCCTTCTGGAAATAAAGTGCCCACTCATTTCTATTTATATCTGTTCACATGTGAAAACATGTAATATGTCTTTTTCCCTTTTATCAATGGGCATTTTCCTCATAAGAAAAAAACCTAAGCTTGCTAAGCAGAAAGTACAGGTAGGGTGTTCTCACCCCAGTTTTAACTTCATGATACCTTTTCTCTCCTTTCACATGTGTCTTTGGTTACCTCCATACCAGTCTTGGTTTTCTGGTACCATTATAAATTTTCATCCTTTCTGAGATTCTATAGTAACTTAATTGAGTAATTAGAAAATTGCAACCTCTACGCTATATAAGAAGTTCTATGTGTGCTATAGTTTATAATTTCAAAAATCAATGAAATCCTGGATGGTGTCAAAGACTGACATGGAAATATGAACACAGGAGGCAGAATTTTGTGGAAGTGAAGTCTGTTAAAGTTGAAAAAGTTAAGGCCAGGCACAGTGGCCTGCATGTAATCCCAGCGCTTCGGGAGGCTGAGGCAGGTGGATTACCCGAGGTTCATGACCAGCCTGGACAATATGGTGAAACCCTACCTCTACTAAAAATACAAAAATTAGCCGTGCATGGTGGCATGAGCCTGTAATCTCAGTTACTTGGGAGGCTGAGGCAGGAGAATCACTTGAACCTGGGAGGCAGAGGTTGTAATGGGCTGAGATAGCACCACTGCACTCCAGCCTGGGCAACAAAAGCAAAACTCCATCTTGGAAAAAAAATTAAAAAGTTGAAAAACTTAGACATATGTGGTATAAAAGTTAAAAGATCAATCTTCATAGATATAGAAGTCTCATAAGTCACGACAGGTGTTGGGATACGCACTGGTGAATAGTAGATAATAACTAAATAATATCTCTTAGAGGAGACAGTTGTTATAATCACATGGCATGACTGAGAAATAAAAAAGATTTACATGAGAACAAGTGTGTGTAATGGGCTACATATAGTAATAAGAGCTGAGAATAAGCCTTATCAGAATGATAGCCAGTGGTCCATAAAATGATGTATTAGTCAAGACTCTCTAGATGGACACAACTAATAGAATAGATGCATATATGAATGAGAGTCTATTAAAGAGTACTGACTCACATGATCACAAAGTGAATTCCCACAACAGGCTGTCAGCAAGCTGAGGAGCAATTAAGCCAGTTTGAGCCCCAAAACCTCAAAAGTAGGGAAGCCAATAGTACAGCCTTCAAACTGTGGCCACAGACCCAAGAGCCCCTGGAAAATCACTGGTATAAGTCCAAGAGACCAAAAGCTGAAGAACTTGGAGTCCAATATTCAAGGGCAAGAAGCATCCAACACAGAAGAAAGATGAAGGCTGGAAGACTCAGCAAGTCTAGCCCTTCCATGTTCTTCTGCCTGCTTTTATTTTAGCTGCATCCGCAGGTTAGATGGTGCCCACCCACACTGAAAGTGGGTCTTCCTTTCCAAGTCCACTGACTCAAATGTTAATCTCCTTTGGCAACACCCTCACAGACACACCTAGGAACCATACTGTGCAAGCTTCCAAGTTGACACTCAATATTAACTATCACAAACAGGAAAACCATCCTCTCCTTTAGGAGCATCTTCAAATAAAAGGCTTTCCTTGTGACAGAGTCTAAGAGAATAAAACAGATAAATACTTCAGCAAAATGTTAATTTGTATTTATGCTGGGCAGAGGTTGGCAAAGTACATGTGTTAATGGACCTTAGCGTAAGTTGTATATGTACCTAATATTGTGCCTGTTTAAAGAACATGAAATGGTATGTACTTATTTTCTGTAATATCTTCTTATGACAGTATTTTTAAAGGACTATATTAATCTCACCATATCTACATTATGAGTTTCCCTTAATAAAAATGGACCTAACAACAACATTATTAAAGAACCCTCAACATTAGATATTAAAAGTCTAAATTCATGAGCTCCTGGTGAGCTCTATTTTTTCTGAAACAAATGTTTCCACAGGTAATTGCAAAAGAAAAAAAAATATATATATATAATATATATATTATATATATATAATATATATATTATATATTATATATATATAATATAGTACTCGCATTTCTGGATTACACCTTTTCTTGTAGGCACTGTCTCCCAAAGGATAATGAGATAATTATATTGTCCTCAAAACTGTTTTTGACTATATGTCCTCATATAGTCAAAAACATTATGTTGAGAACCACGTACAGAAAACAACAAAACAAGCTTTCACTTGACTGGTGTTGGGTAGTAACATGGAATTCACTTGGTTCACTTGACCTACCTGGCAGATCAAATGTTGAATTTTGTATTATCCTTGAATACCAAATATCCCCCCTAAAACTGTCTATAAGTTTTTGTTTTGCCTTTTTTTCTTTATTGTTGTGTCTCAAAAAAAAGTAGTATATCTAGAACATAAGAAAACCTACTTTTGGAAGAGTATTTTCCTCCAT
This sequence comes from Cebus imitator, assembly GCF_001604975.1. Taxonomy (NCBI): domain Eukaryota; kingdom Metazoa; phylum Chordata; class Mammalia; order Primates; family Cebidae; genus Cebus; species Cebus imitator. The sequence continues at coordinate 3,019,237 of NW_016107445.1, forward strand.
GTTGACTAAATATTTTACAACCATGGAAAGCCCCTTTAGTCTCCTTTTCGTGAAACAGGCTTAGTGAAAATCTGGTATCAACAAGATAGTTACTTTATTATTCCATGATTTTCTCTATTTTTTTTAAATTTTTTACTAGCACTTATTTACAGGAAATTTACATAATTGATACAGATAGAAATTTTGTTTTCTTAATTCAATATGAGAAGTTGTAGGAAAAGACAAATATAATTAGAAAATAATGGAACAGTAAATGTTAACCAGCGTGTGAAGATGTTTCTCACCAACTATGTTATGTATGTCAGGATTATAGGTAAAAACTACTAACTATAGGGAGAAAGCATGATATGTCCTTGAAAATATCTGTAAATTGTAATTGTGTTAATATTTCCTATTACTGAATTTTCTCAGTGAACTCATTTTTTTGTTTGTTATTGTTAACCTTTATTATTGTTGGTCAACACATTAATAATTTATTTATACCTCTGTGTTGCAGGGAAAAATCCTGCCGAGTTTCATGGCGTGGAACTAACACTCAGCAAATTCACTTGCAAAGCATTCAATATAAATTTTATACACCAAACATAATAGCTCTAGGTCTGGATAACTGCAAAAGTATCTTACAACGTCAATACCCATTTACGGAAACTAAGAATCCTAACAACGTGTGTGTAATTGTACTTGTCAGCACCACCTATAAGTTGAATATAAGTTTTGAAGGACTGCATTTATTCTGTCAAAGGCAAATTAGCAGCTGCTCAAAAGGGGATGGTAGAATTTTAACATAACATCTGCAAAACAGCTTTACATCTCTAGAATCAGCTTTTCTCACCAAAGAGCTTTCAGTTAATTTCATTGAGAAACCGCTCCTCCATATGTCTGATGCAGTGTTTTATATTCTGCATAGTATCAACTCTTTTAACTAATATGGCTTGGCTCAAAACCTTTGTGTGGTTGAGATTTATCCAACTCCTTTACACTTCTTTTGACTTAACCCTCAAGGTCAGTGTAGTATTTTCCTAATTCATACAATGACCTTATACTTTCACATTAGTCTCATATTAGAATAGCCCTGCATGACTGCACAGTCTGTGACTGGTTTTTCAATCTTTATCCAATCTACTTTTTAAAATCATGTTTGTTGTTATATTATCTTCTCAGTTAATGTTCTCTGGAATTCTGAGAAAATGATGGCCCAGTAATATAAGGTGTCCAAGCCTTATCACAATAAAACAAAAAATAAAATGAAAAGAGAAAGCTTTCACAATTAGGAAACTCTTGCATAAACATAAAGTGTCATCCACATACCACAAACAAAAACACTCTTCTGTTCTCAGATACAGAGCAAAGTTGATTAAATAAAAAGATGTCAGTTAAGAACACAAGCCCCAGGCTGACAGATAGTACTGTATTCTGACAAATTATTTAAATAACTTAAAAAGAAATGAATAGAAATAGAGGTTAGATGGAAAGCCTAGCCAATAAAGAGATGGCAAGCATGGAGCCACATGCAAAGGAAACTTACAGGTCATGAACAATTTTTTAATTTGGATTTTCAAGGTGTGTTTTAGTCACATCAAGAAAAACTAGCCATCTTTGTGAACGAATGAAAAATTTATGTAGATAAATGGGGAAAAGTCTAGAAGTAATAGAGATGGAAGAATTCCACTGCAGCAACTATTGACTCAGCTGACCATGAATGAGACTTTGGAGGTTGCACGGTATTAAACGAACATGCACAGCAACAGTGCTCAGAGACCTGCTTTCTCCTGGAATTGCTGAAACTTACCTCAACTTGGGCAACTGCTTCTCTGAATCTAAAGGGCAGTCCCTACAGAAGTATAGAAAATGCCTCTCACTATACCAAAAAGAAACTTTAGATGAAATAAAATGTATTTCCATTCCATGAGTTACCAAACCATCAGATAACATATGTGCGGTCTATGAAACAGGGAATGCCAATGATCTAGAGAACATACTGTTTTCAGGATGAATAGTGAAATAACAAAATCACGGCAAAAGAGAAAGAGCACATAATTGATAGAAAGGAAATGGTGATCAAACATACAGAACAATCTTTCTTTTTCACTGCTTTGGCGCCCACAGGAACATGAAGCAATGTCTACGATGGCCAATCACAAAGTACTCCTCCCTGTTTGAGAATCATTCCCTGGCAGCCTCAATCAATAAAGGGAGGATAATATATTCCTCAGGTGGTGATATTGAAGTATCTCAGAATTACGGCAGGAGTTAGAATAAAAAGAAAATTACAGGTTTCAAAATTGGAATGAATTTAAGTAATGACCTAGAAATAGAAGATAGAAAAAGAGCAAAGGGGGGAAAAAAAAAGACATAAAGCAAAGTGGCATGAGCTTCACTGAAGAAAGTAGTTTTTTAAATGTTTTGGAAGAAGCAACACTTAACTACCAAAATATTAACAGCTTCTGTTGCTTCCGAAAGAGCTTTCAAAGGAGGAAGACTTTAAAAATAGTGTTGAGGGGAGATCCAGTTTTCAGATAGAGCAGTTATTCTGAAACCTGGATGCGTAAATTTACTCACATGTAAGCATTCTTGTAAAATGCTTATATAGTCAGTAATTAGTCTTTGGTTTAATCCAAGCATTGGTATTTCAGAATCATTTAAAATAAGGAGATGAAATAAAAGAATTAGAGACCCTAAGTTTGCTGATTGTAGACAAGAATAACTGGAAGAACTTTGAGGCAGACATGGAAGAGAAACCAACATTGGCCAGAACCAGGAAGGATCTATGTAAAGAACTGCAAGGAGAGTTTATTAGTCTCCTGTTGTGCCATAATAAGTGACTACAACTTAGTACCTTACAACAACATGATTGAGTTACCTTACAGTTTGTTTTTCAGAAGTCTGGAACGAGTATCACTGGGCTAAAGTCAAGGTATCAGCATACTAGTTTGCCTCCTGGAGACTCTAGTAAAGAATCTTTCCTTGACTTTTCTAGCTTCTGGATTCCTTAGCACATAGATGCATCTTCCTTCTTCAAATCCCACAACACTAAGTCTTACTATAGCCCTTTTCTATTTATCAAAAGTTTAAAAAAGCTTTATTAAGATATGTTATATACTATATAATTCACATATTTAAGTACACAATTCCGTGTGTTTATATCCACAAGGTTGTGACGCCATTACCACAATCTAATGTTATTATTTTTTAATTTTAATTTTTGAGGATACAGAGTAATTGTATGTATTTATGGGGTACATAAGATATTTCGGTACAGGTATGCAATGTGTAATAATCACATCAGGGTAAATGGGGTATCCATCACCCCAAGCATTTATCCTTTCCTTGTATTATGAAAAATTCAATACTCTTTTCATTATTCTAAAATGTACAGTTGTTATTGACTGTAGTCACTCTGTTGTTCTATCAAATATTAGATCTTATTCTTTCTATGTTTTTTATATCCATTAACCATCCCAACTGCCCCCTACCTTCCAAGCCCCTCATTAGCCTTCCCAGCCTGCAGTAATCATCATTCTCTCCATCCCTCTATCTCCATGATTTCAATTGCTTAGAATTTTTTAGCTTCTACAAGTAAGAGAGAACATGTGAGGTTTGTATTGCTGTGCCTGGCTTATTTCAATTAATCTAATGACCTCCAGTTCTATCCATGTTGTTGCATATGACAGGATCTCATTCTTTCATATGGTGGAATAATATTATACTATGCATATGTACCACATTTTCTTTACCTGTTCATCTGCTGAAGAATGCTTAGATTTTTTCCAAATATTGGCTATTGTGAATAGTGCTGCAATAAATATAGAATGCAATTATCTCTTCAATATACTGATTATCTTTCTTTTGAGTATATACCTAGCGGTGGGATTGATGAATCATACGGATCTACTTTTAGTTTCTCTCTCTCTCTGTCTCTCTCTCTCTGTCTCTCTCTCTCTATATATATATACATATAACATATATATACATATAATATACATATACACACATACATATATATACATATAATATATATATGAAATATATATTAAAATATATAAAATATATATATTACTGCTCTTTAGGTTCTGGGGTACATGTGAAGAACATGCAGAATTGTTGCATAGGTACATACATGGCAATATGGTTTGCTGCCTCCATCCCCAACACCTATACCTGGCATTACTCCCCATGGTATCCCTCCCCAACTCCCTACCCCCCACTGTCTCTCCCTAGTCCCTGCCCCCACAGACCTGAGCGTGTGATGCTCCCCTCCCTGTGTCCATTTGTCATTCAGGAGCATATTATTTAATTTCTATATATTTGTATAGTTTCTAAAATTCCTCTTGTTGTTTTCTAGTTTCATTCTGCTGTGGTCAGAGAAGATACTTGATAAAATATCAATTTTTTGGAGTATCTGAAGTCTTGTTTTGTACCTTGACATATGGTCTGTTCTTGAGAATGATTCATATGCTGAGGAGAATGTGTATTTTGAAGCTGTTGGATGAAATATTCTGTATATATCTATTAGCTCCATTTGGTCTATAGCAGATCAACTCTAATACTTTTTGATTTTCTACCTAAATGATCTGTTCAGTGCTGAAAGAAAGGTGTTGAAGTTTCCAGCTACTATTGCATTGGACTCTATCTATTTAGCTCTAAGAACATTTGCTATGTATGTCTGAGTGCTCCAGTGTTAGGTACATATATATTCATGACTAATACGCCCTCTTGCTGAATTCACAACTTTATCACTACATAATGACTTTCTATAATTTTTGTATTCAAATCTATGTTGTCTAAGTATATACTGTTGTTCTTTGGTTTTCATTTGCATAGAATATCTTTTTTCCTCCCTTTTCTTCAGTCTGTATGTGGTTTATAGGTGAAGCATATTTTGTGTAAGCAATAGACCATTGGGTCTTTTTCTTTTAAATTATCTGTTTAGCATCTCTGTTTTGACTGAAGAATTTAGTCTGTTTACCTTCAACATTATAAGTTAAGGACTTACTACTGCCATTTTGTTATTTGTTTCTAATTATTTTTGTGGTCTTCTCTTGCTTCTTTCCTTCCTTTCTGTTTGCTTTTTATAGAGAAGGTATTTTTTCTGATAGAATGTTATAATTTACTGTGCTTTATTTTTTGTGTATCCATTTTTTGAGGCTATCATGAGGTCAGAAGTAATATATTATAACCCATTATGTTACGCTAATAACAATGTTTGCATAAACAAGCAAAAAGGAAACAAATTAAAACTATACACCATAACTTTGTCCCTCCCCTTTTAAGCTTTTTGTTCTCTTTACATCTTACTGCACCATCTATGTCTTAAAAAGTTGGTGAACTTATTTTTGATTGGTTCATCTTTTAGTCTTTCTACTTAAGAGTAATTTACACACCACAGTTTCAGTGTTATAATATTCCATGTTTATCTGTGTAATTACTATTAGTAGTGAATTTGGCACTTTCAGATAATTTCTTCTCATCAATATCATTTTCTTTCATTTTTAATATTTTAACTTTTAGGTTCAGGGATAGATGTGAAGGTGTGTTATTTAGGTGAACTCCTGACTCAGGGGTGTACAGATTATTTCATCACTCAAGTACTAAGCATACCTGAAAGTTTTTAGGATATTAGCAGGTACTTGAGTTCTTCTTTTCTGAACCTCTCCCTCCTCCCATGCTTCTCCCTCAATTAGGTCCCAGTAACTCTTGTTCCTCTGTGTCTGTTCATGTGTTCTGATTGTTTAGATCCAACTTACAAGTAAGAACATGTGGTATTTGGTACTCTGTGTCTTCGTTAGTTTGCTAAGGATAATGGCCTCCAGGTCCATTCATTTTCCTGCAAACAATATAATCTCATTTTTTTTGGATGTATAGTGTTCTATGATGTATATTTAACACATTTTCTTTATCCAGTCTATCACTGATGGGTATATAGGTTGATTTCACACCTTTTTGTGATTAGTGCTACGATGAAATTATGAATGCATATATCCTTATAGTAGAACAATTTCTATTATTTTGGGTATATACCCAGTAGTGGAATTGCTGGGTCAAATGATAGTTTTGGTTTTAGTTCTTCAAGGAATTGCTACACTGCTTTCCACAATAGTTGAACTAATTTATACTCCCTCTGGCAATGTATCAGCATTCTCTTTTCTTCACAACCTTGCCATCATCTGTTATTTTTTGATTTTTTAATAAGAGCCATTCTGATTAGTGTGAGTTGATATCTCATTGTGGTTTTGATTTGTATTTCTCCAATTATGAGTGATGCTGAATTTTTTTCCCATTTATTTATTTTATTGCATTTTAGGTTTTGGGGTACATGTGAAGAACATGCAAAATTGTTGCATAGGTACATACATAGTGTGATTTGCTGCCTTCCTCCCCATCACCTACATCTGGCATTTCTCCCCTTGCTATCTCTCCCCAGCTCCCCACCCCCCACCGTCGCTCCCCTATTTCCCCCCAACTGACCCCAGTGTGTAGTGCTCCCTCCCTGTGTCCACGTGTTCTCATTGTTCAACACCCGCCTATGAGTGAGAACATGTGGTGTCTGTGTCTTCTTTCAAAAAGCGTCTTGCTCATGTTCTTTGCCCACTTTTAAACGAGGTTTGTTTTTTGCTTGTGCATTTGTATAAGGTCATTGTAGACTCTGGATATTGGATCTTTGTCAAATGTATAGTTTGAAAATATTTTCTCCTATTCTGTGGCCACAATTGCCACAAAAAGAGTAAAATATCTAGGAATGCAGCAAAGCAGGGAGATTAAAGATCTCTACAACCAGCATTACAAAACACTGCTCACAAAGATCAGAGATGACATAAACAAATGAAAGAACATTCCATGCTCGTGAATAGAAGAATATTGTTAAAATGGCCATACTGACCAAAGCAATGTACAGCTTCAATGCTATTTCATCAAACTACCAATGACATTCTTCATGATCTTAAACAAAATAATCTAAAATACATATTTTAGAAAAGGGTCCAAATAATCATATTTCAGAAAATACCTAGAAGAATTATATTGCCTGACTTCAAACTGTTCTACAAGGCTACAGTAAGCAAAAACAGCATGGTACTCATATAAAAACAGACACATAGAACAGTGGAACAAAATAGGGAGCCCAGAAATAAAGCTACTCATCTACAACCATCTGATCTTTGTCATAGCTGATGAAAACAAGCAATGGGAAAGGACATCATATTCAATAAATGGTGATGGAATGACTGACCAGTCATATGCAGAAGATTGAAACTAAACCCTTTCCTTACACCACATGCAAAAATTAACTCAAGCTGGATTAAATACCTAAATGTAAAACCTAAAACTATAAAAACCCTAAAAAATAACCATTTTTCACATAGGAACTAGCAAAGATTTTATGACAAAAACACAAAAAGCAATCACAACAAAAGCAAAAATTGACAAATAGAACCTGATTAAACCAGAGACCTTCTGGATAGCAAAAGCAACTATCAACAGATTCCTTTTATTTCTAAATGAAGTATTCCCTTTAGAATTTCTTGTATGATGCATCTGGTGTTGATAAAAATCCTTCAGCTTTTGTTTATCTGGGAAGGTTTGAAGTATATTTTCACTGTATTTACTCTTCTAGGGTAAAGGATTTCCTCCTTCAGCACTTTAAATACATCAGGCCACTTTCTCCTGTCTTTAAAGGTTTCCACTACAAAGTCTTCTGCCAGATATATCAGAGCTCCATGTTATTTGTTTCTCTTCTCTTGCTGCTTTTAGGTTCCTTTCTTCAGCCTTGACCTTTGGGAGTTTGATTATTGAATACCTTGAGGTAGTCTTAAATCTGCTTGGTGTTCCATACCCTTCTTGTACTTGAATATTGACATATTTTTTCCAGGTTTGGGAAGGTCTCTATTACTATCCCTTTGGGTAAACTTACTGCTTCTCTCTCTCTACCTCCTTTTTAAGCCCAACAACACTTAGCTTTGCCTTTTCAAGGTGTTTTCTAGATCCTGAAGGTGTGCTTCATTCTTTATTCTATCTTCTGTCTCCTCTGAATCTGTATTTTCAAATAGGCTGTTCTCAAACTAATTCTTTTTTGCTTGATCAGTTCTGCTATTAATAGACTCAGATGCATTGTTCTGTGTGTCAATTACATTTTTCAACTCAGAATTTCTGCTTGATTTTTTAATTTCTGTCTTTCTCAAATTTATCTGAAAGAAATCTGAATTTCTTCTCTGTGTTAACTTGGATTTTGTTGCAGTTTCTTAAAAGAACTATTCTGAATTTTCTGTCTGAAAGGTCACATAGCTCTGTCTCAGGAATTGGTCCCTGGTGCCTTGTTTAGATCATTTGGTAAGGTCACATTTTCCTGGACAGCCTTGCTACTTGTAGATGTTTATCAATGTCTGGGGATTGAAGAATTAGGTATTTATTATGGTTTTTGCAGTCTAGTCTTGTTTATGTCTATCCTTCTTGGTAAGGCTTTCTAGGTATTTGAAGTGACCTCGGTATTGTGATCTGAGTCTTTGGTCACAGTAGCCATATCTGCTTTAGGTGACATGCCAAGCACAGTAACAATGTGGCTGTTGCAGACTCAGAGATACCACCTTGCTGGTCTTGGGTAAGAGTTAGGAGAATTCCCTGGATTACCCGGCAGAAACTCTTATTATCTTCCTTTACTTTCCCCCAAACACATAGTATCTCTGTCTCTACCTGTCTATCTGTGTCTCTGTGTGTTGAGCTGCCTGGATCTGAAGGAGGTATGACACAAACACTCCTGTGGCCAGCACCAGTGGGACTGCAATGGGTGACACCCAAATCCAGAAGAGCATTGGGGCTTCCCCAAGGCTGACAGTGGCTACTGCCTGGCTATCATTTATGTTCACTGAAGACCCATGGGCTCTACACTAACCAAGCAGGTGGAAAATCCAGCCAGACTTGCTTCTTCCCCTTCAGGGTGATGACTTCCACTGTCCCTTAGCAGGCCTGTAGATGCTGTCTGAGAGTCAGGGCCTGGAGTCAGGAAGCCTCCTGCTGCTCTGTTCTACTACAGCTGAGCTGGTACCCAAGCAATAAGACAAAGTCCTTCCCACTCTTCTCTCCTTTTTCCTCAAGCAAAGGGGTCTCTCCTCATACCCACCACCACCCCAGACCTGCTGCAAGTACTGGCTGGCTACCACTGATGTTCACACAAGGACCAAATTCTCTTCAATCTGCTTTGGTGAATGTGGCTAGTCCCGAGCCTCTCCTTGCAATACAGTGGGCTCTTCTGTGGGCCAGGGTAAGTGCAAAAATGCCATCCAGAAGCTAAAGCCTGGAATCGGGGACTCCAGAAGCCTTCTTGTTGCCCTATTCCACTGTGACCGAGTTGGTACACATGCTGATTTGTGTTTCTTACCAAGATGCTTTCTTGTGTAGATAAGTTGTTCAATTTGGTGTTCTCATTGGGGAGATGATAGCTGCAGGTTCCTATTCAGCCATCTTGCTCTGATTCCTTCTTTATAGTTCTTTGTATCAGTTTATTTCTCTTCCTTCATCTTCCTCTTATACCTTAAAGCCCCTTGTGTTTATATTGGGCCCACCCACATAATCTAGAATAGTATCACTGTTTTAAGATCATTTTATTTGATTGGTAATTCTAACTATCTGCAAGCTTAATTCCCCTTTGTCATTTAATCTTACATATGCACCAAATCTGATTGAGTGTCCCCAATAATGTGGGTCTCAAATCTTACAGACAGTGCCTCATGACATATGCAGATCTGGTGAAGAGGTGAATTAGTGAGATCATGAGTAATTGACTGGGCAAATAGAGGTGTGGAAATAAGTGGAATTGTCTGTAAAATAGTTGAAGGCAAAAGGGAAAATCAGATTGGAATCCTGGAAAATAGCAATTGTTATGGAGTATGAAGAATAGAGTATATTCAAGGAAATAAAAGAAAAAAATAAAATATAGAAAAGAAAAAATATCTTCATAAATACCATCAAGGTCAGAAACACTTTCAAAAATATCTCAACTGCTGGGACAAGCAAGGCAAAATTATACATACTCCTTACCATAACATTCTCCTCTGCATTTATTATGTACATGTGATATGGTTTGGGCTCAGATTCCCAACAAATCTCTCAGCATACTGTAATCCCTAATGTTGGAGGTAAGGCCTGGTGGAAAGTGTTTGGATGATGGGGGCAGATCCTTCATTTAGGGTTTAGCACCACCTCCTTGGTGCTGTTCTCATGATAGTGAGTTCTTACAAAATCTAGTTTTTCAGAAGTGTGTACCACCTCCCTCCACTTCCCCCTGTTTCCACCATGTGAGATGCCTTGCTCCCCCTTTGCCTTCTGCCATGGTTGGAAGCTTCTGTGGCCTCCCCAGAAGCAGAAACCACTATGTTTCCTATACAGACTGCAGAATCATGAGCCAAATGAAACTTCTCTTCTTTATAATCTAGTCAGTTTCAGGTATTTATAGCAATGAGAGAACACACTAATACAACATGGTTAAGTAACTGGTGAATATTATAGTTTTGAGTCACTAATGGTCATATGTTTTTACTTAATTCAGTTTCTTTGCCCTGAATACTTATTTTAATGGTCATTGATTAGTGACCATTAAGTAGTGGCTTTAATTTTTACATTGCACAAATACAATGTATAACTATGCTGCCATTCAATTCAAATTTCATGTGGAGCGTTCCCCTTTTTAGAAGTAAACTGATTAGCATAAAAATTATTATATCTCTCTGTAACAGTTGAGTGATAGCTATAGTAGAAATACTCCTTACATTATATTATTTTTAAAAGTATTTTAAAGGGTCAGACCAAACAAAAAGTTAAATTGTTCAATGTATTTCATTAAACATTTTTTTTTGACTTATTAGGTTAGATTGACTTGTGAGTTAGAAGGTCATAGGTCCCAAATTAGTGGATTTTCAGCCAGTCAGTAGAGAGATTATCCTAGGTGAGCATGAACTCATTAGATGAACCATTAAAAGGAACTGAGTTCTTCCTGGAGAAATTCAGCACAAGAAACTTCCTCTTGCTAGCTTTGAAGAAGCCAGCCCCCACACTGTGAACTGCCTGTAGAAAGATCACGTGACAAGAGCCCCAAGGGCATCTTCTTGGAGTTGGCAGCAGTCTCTGACTGACAGCCACAAAGAAAACAGGGACATTAATACCACAAAAACAAGAAACTGAATAATACCAACTTCGGGGAGCTTCAGAGTGGACCTTTCTCTAGCTGTGTCCAGCTGAGAACATAGCTGGCTGATACCTTGATTTCATTCTTGTGAGTCCCTGAACAAATGTTTTAAGGCCCCTAGAAAGTTGCCCCATGCCCAGTGAAATTCTCTTATCCATTCAAATACCATGTCGATAAACTTTTAGACACAGACACATCTTGCTAAAATCCAGTTTCAAAATTCTTCCCATTATTTTTCCCTATAAGAACAAATGAAGATGCACATAGCCTCTAATTTTCCATAACTCAAGCAACAAAACCCTATATAGGTCGCTCTTCTAAGCAAAGAGTGTCACATTTCCACCACATAGTCTCCTTTGCTGCAACTCTTTGCAAGAAAAGAAAAATCATATTTTACTCTGGAAATTTTATTTTACAAATTGGTCTAAGTTAACTGGTCTGAAATTACTAGGTTTTTCACCAAGAATGGCTATCCCTCTCTTAATTACTTTAAGTAAGCATGTGTGTATACATGTATACTTATATGCATATATATACCATGAAGCGATTTATATATGTGCATATGTTTTTGTGTGTGTATGTATATGTGTGTGTATATATATACACACATATATAGAGATATATATGGCACCGTTGCCATGTGTTTATATATATATATATATATACACACACACACACATATATACACATATATATATATATGGCACTGTAGCCATGTGTTACACTGACAAAAATAAGCCAAAAAGCTGTGTACTGCCTATCCATGACGCATGGCCTTACACAAGCTGTTTCTATCTGGCATTTCTATTGGCTGCTGATCTGGCTCCTCATTTGTACAGCTTAGGCCCTTCCCTTGTTCACTGACTCCTCCAGGATCTGGCTCAGGTTTCTCCAATTAGATATAACCTGTTAAAACCCCGGCAAGAAAGAAGACAATAATGTATATTATGCAAAGTGGTGTATCTCCTCACTAACTTAAATGCTTCCATTTGAGAAAAGAATATTGGCTGTAATTTTGAATAAAAAGAGTATTTTTTCCCAAAAACAAAAATCTAACTTCTTCAAAGATAAATCAGAAAACATCTGTGAAAATTTAATAATAATTTGTACCTATTTTCATTTATCCAGGTGGCAAATATTGAAATATAACATCACCGACAAGCATTACATTGAAAGTTTGATGGAACTAGAGTGGTTTTTAGTTTAAGAACTGAGACTAAAGTATTAGGGTTAAACCCTACATTTCTTCATTACAATGCAGCATAATATTTTATGTTACAGATAAAATAAATCATTTATAGAACGTAGGTATGTGTGTAACTTTATAATTTGCATGACTGCAGTAAATGTTCTCTATGTGTAATTATATTAATGAGCTTAACTGAATTTGATATATAGCATCAGCTAATACCCAAAAGATGAGCAGAGGTTAGCACTGAAAGTGTAAAAGTAGCTAACCTAGCTTAGAGTCTGTGATAATTCCAATTAAGAGTTTTTAGTAGCCTAATTTTACCACTGAATTATCTACTGCTTTGAAATAACTTTTATCTCCTTTACCACATCCCCAGGTTCCTATGAGCATTTTCTTGTCTCCCCATCCTCAGCATTCACTTGCCCAGGAGTTGCAAATCAAATGCCCGTGGAATGGAACTTTATTGTACAAAGTAAGCCAGATGTTGAAAGCTAAAAAGTGTGAAGGGCTATGTTAAATTGAACTATCCACTGTCAGACCAAATGTATACAAATGCAAGACTCTTAAAACATTATGCAACCAAAGAAAACATATCTGAAGAATGGACTTAACCAAAGGATGATAATTTGCACCTACTTTCACCAATCACTAGTTTATATATTTGGAGGAGTCAAATAATCCTTTGAGATTATAATGAAAGACACTATTTCCCTATGGAATGTTTTTTGGCTTTTAAGTTCCAGAGTACATGTGTAGAATGCGCAGGTTTGTTACCTAGGTAAATGTGTGCCATGGTGGTTTGCTGCACCTCTACACCCATCTCCTAGATATTAAGCCTGGCCATGAATTAGCTATTTTTCATGGTGCTCTCCCCACACTCACCCTCTGACAAATCCCATTGTGTGTTTTTCCCCTCCCTGCGGATGTGTGTTCTTATTGTTAGCTCCCACCTACAATTCGGAACATGCAGTGTTTGGTTTTTCTAGTCCTGCATTAGTTTGCTGAGGATAATATGGCTGCTAGCTTCATCCATGTCCCTGCAAAGAACAGGATCCTGTTCCTTTTTATGGCTGGACAGTACTCTGTGGTGTATATATACCACATTTTCTTTATGCAGTCTATCATTGATGGTTATTTGGATTGATTCCAGTATTCTTTCCTATTGTGAATAGTGCTGCAATGAACATACATGCACATGTATATTCATAATAATTTATATTCACTTGGGTATATATCCAACAATGGGATTGCTGTATCAAATGGTATTTCTAGTTCTAAATCTTTGAGGAATCATCACACTGTCTTCCACAATGGTGGAACTAATTTACATTCCCACCAACAGTGTAAAAGTGTTCCTACTTCTCTGCAACAGGATCTATGGTTTCTTGACTTTTTAATAATTGCTATTCTGACTTCTGTGAGATGCTATCTCATTGTGGTTTTGATTTGCATGTCTCTAATGATCAGTGATGTTGAGCTTTTCGTCATATGTTTGTTGGTTGCATGTATGTCTCCTTTTGACAAGTGTCCGTTCGTGTCCTTTGCCCACTTTTTAAGGGGATTATTTTTTCTTGTAAATTTGCTTAAGTTCCTTGTAGATTCTGAATATTAGACCTTTGTCAGATGGATAGATTACAAAAACTTTCTCCTACTCTGTACGTCATCTGTTTGCTCTGATGATAATTTCTTTTGCTGTGCAAAATCAATGTGTAGAAATCACAAGCATTCCTATACAACAAAAACAAGCAGAGAGCCAAATCATGAATGAACTCCCATTCACAACCACCACAAAGGGAATAAAATATCTAGGAATACAGCTAGCAAGGGAAGTGAAGAACCTCTTCAAGAACTACAAACCACTGCTCAAAAAAATCAGAGTACAGAAACAGTTGGAAAAACATTCCGTGCTCCATAGGGAGAATCAATATCATGAAAATGTTCATACTGCCCAGAGAAATTTATAGATTCAATGCTATTCCAATTAAACTACCATTGACATTCTTCACAGAATTAGAAGAAACTATTTTAAAATTTATATGGAACCAAAATAGAGCTCGTATAGCCAGGACAGTCCTAAACAAAAAGAACAAAGCTAGAGACATCACACTACCCGACTTTAAACTATACTACAAGGCTAGAGGAACCAAAACAGCATTGTACTGGTACAAAAACAGGCAAACAGACCAATGGAACAAATAGAGAGCTAAGAAATAAAACTGCACATCTACAACCATCTGATCTTTGACAAACCTGACAAAAACAAGCAATGGAGAAAGTATCCCCTACTTAATAAATGGTGCTGGAGAAACGGGCTAATGATATGCAGAAAACCAAAATTGAACCCTGTCCTTATACCTTATACAAGAATTAACTCAAGAGGGATTAAAGGCTTAAAAGTAAAACTCAAAACTACAAAAACCCTAGAAGAAAATCTACGCAACTGCATTCAGGACATAGACATGGGCAATGATTTTATGTTGAAATTGCCAAAATCAATTACAACAAGAAGCAAAAAATGACAAATGGGATGTAACTAAAGAGCTTCTGCACAGCAAAAAAAAAAAAATTCTGCTTTTATACTACACCTTGGGTAATTTCATTCAAACCCACAGATGCATTTTTCATATATATTTTAGTATTCACAAGCATACTTATGGACATATATATATATGAATACATATGTATGTACAGTGGACCCTTGAGCAACACAGGAGTTTCAGATGCAGACACCTGCACAGTCGAAAATTTGCATATGACTTTTGACTTCCCAAAAACTTAACAGTCAATTACCATTAAATAGAAGCCTTACCAGTAACATAGTTGATTTAACAAATATTTTACATGTTATATGCATTATTTATTGTATTCTTATAATAAATTAAGCTAGACAAAGAAAATGATAAAAGAAAATACGTTTGCTATTCATTAAGTGGAAATGGATTATTACAAAGGTTTTCAACCTTGTGGTCTTCATGCTGAGTAACCTGAGGGGAGGTGGCAGAGGCAGAAAATGAATCCAGGTATGAGTGAACTCATACAGTTCAAACCTATGTTCACGGAACAACTGTATATATGTGTGTTCAAAATACACACTTTACTTTTATTCAATAAATGTACATGATTTAAAAATGAAATAGCACTAGTTTATGGTAAAAAAAAATATTACTCTCACTTTTCCAAACCCTTTGTCTTTCCTCAGAAACCACCACTTTTGTCTCAAATTATTTATATTAGTGCTACAGTTTTAAAAAGTATTTGTATTGTTTATTAATGTAATCAAGCATATACTTTTTTATTTACTTTAGGTTATGATGGATAGGGACTAAGCAATCTTACAACAAGCTTAACTGTCCTTACCCAGCCTCTCGAGGTATTATATTACTATTTTTAATTAAACCAAAAAAAATTATAATATCTTTGTAAATGTGAGTCACAGTAAAGCCAAGCACAGTACTATATTACACTTCTTTTCTTTAAAAACATTCTTAAGTATGTTTAACAAATAAAAAATACATTTGTAACATTTGAAATATGTTTGCCTTGTGGAACAGCACTTCACATACTTATTTGTGACAAGAACGCTTATAATTGAGTGATTTTCTAAAGACATAATACATCACCATGCTGTACAGTGAATTTATTGAACTTATTCTTCCTAAAACTGTTTTTTTACCAAAATCTGCCCACATCTACCTCACCCTAAGCAGCCCCTAGTAAGCACCATTCTACTATTTCCATGAGTTCAAATTTTTTAGATTCCACACATAAGTGAGATCATGAAGTATTTGTTTTTCTGTACATGGCTTATTTCTAATAAAATGTCCTATAAGTTCATCCATGTTGTCACGAACGACAGGATTTTCTTTTCTTTTAGTCTGAATAGTATTCCATTGTGTACACCACATTTTCTTGAACTATTCACCTAGGACACTTGATGGACACTTAGGTTGATTCCATATTATGGCTATTGTGGCTAACACTGCAAACAACATAGGCATGCAGGTATCTATTTGACATAACAATTTCATTTACTTTGTGTACATACCCATATGACCCAGAAGTGAAACTGCTAGATCATATGGTTGTTCTGCTTTTGTGCTTTTTTTTTTTTTGAAGAAACTTTATACTGTCTTTCATAAGGGATATAGTAATTCATATTCCCAACAGTGTGCAAGAGTTCCATTTTCTCTACATCTTCACCAACAAGTGATATATTTTTGTATTTTTTATAGTAGCCATCCCAGAAAGTATTAGGTTATATCTTAGTGTGATTTTAATTTGCATTTCCCTGATTATTAGTGATGTTGAGTATTTTTCATAAATCTGTTGGACATTTATGTGTCTTTTCACAAATGTTTACTTAGATTCTTTTTCCATTTTTTAATTGGGTTGTTTTTCTGCTATTGAGTTGAGTTCCTTACATCTTCTGAATATTAACCTCTTATCAGATGTATATTTAGCAAATATTTTCTTGCATTCTTTGGGGTTTTTTTTTCCTCAATCTATTGTTTCCTTTGCTGTGCAAACGTTTTTTCAGTTTGATGAAATTTCACTTGTTTATTCTTGCTTTTGTCACTAATGTTTTGGGGTCATAGTCAAAAAATTATGGCCTAGCACAATGTCATAGAGCTGTTCCCTTGTTTACTTTTAGTAGTTTTAGACTTTCTAGTCTTACATTTAAACCTTTAATCTATTTGGAGTTGATTTTTGGTTATAGTGTGGGATGATTTTATTCTTTGCATGTGGATTTTCAGTTTTCCTAACACCATTTATTGAAGAGACTCCCTTCCCTATTATGTGTTCTTGGCTTCTTCATAAAAAAGAAATAGAATGTAAATGTCTGGTTTTAGTTCTGGGCTATCTAGTCTATTACCTTGGTCTATGTGTTTTTATGTCAGTGTGAGATTGTTTTGATTATTACAGCTTTGTACTATGTTTTGACATCTGGTAGTATGACATTTTCAAATTTGTTCACTATACAGTACCGAGGAGGAATGCTGCTAAACCATTCATCAGATACAGTACCCAAAATCCAGTTACCTCCCACCAGACCCCACCTCAAGCATTGGGGATTACATTTCAACATGAGATTTGGGCAGGGACAAAAATCCAAACCATATTAGTGCCTCACCAACCAGGTAATTAAGAAGCAAGTAAATATATTCATTTCTCTATCTCTTTAGATTCCTTTGGTTGTCTTCTACAAGCAGTTTAAAATTTTTATTTCTTTTTTCTCACCTTTTCTGTTCTTGCTCCTATACCTTTCAATTTTAGATAGTAATATTAACTTTTAGTGTTTGCCATTGTACTGTAAAATAGTTCATTGAATACTATTGCTGTTGTCCCAAATTCATCTCACCTCTAGCTGACTACCTGAAAACTAATTAGATTTTCCAGATCTCAGCCTCTCTGAGTGATTATGGCCACAGGACAGTGATTTTGGCCACAGGATATATTTATATATTTTCTTCACTAAGATAGGAGCAAAAACATTATATGTAACTTCTCATCCACTTAAAGTAGATTGTCTAGGATTTGTTTCTCCTCTTTTTACCCTCTTGGCTAAAAATGGCTTTAACTGAAGCAAACTTGAAGGTCTTGTGTCAAGAATTGCAAAGCTTCTCTACTAACCTGGGTCCCTAAGTGACTTCCTACAACATACACATACATACCCTACAATGTTAAAATGAGAGATAAATAAGCTACTGTTTCCATTGATTACTATACTTTTGAATCAGTGTAATGGTATATCAGCCTTCAGCTGAACTAATATATTTGTTTTTACATTTTATTATGATTATTTAGAAAGAAGTTTTCTGCAGCTGTTGAATACAGTTTTCTAAAACATTAATAAGCTCACTTGGTTAAAAGTGATGTTCTAATTTCTGTTATTTTTATGGATACTTAATACTTTTAAAGAAGTAAGTTATTAAGAAAGATGTTGTTCAATCACCAACCATGATTCTGAAATTATTTATCGCAGATTTTACCAACTATGTTTGGTAATGCCACATACAACTAGCATTTTAGTTTAAATCAAATCACACATTTTCCAGAAATATTTGATGTTAGAAAAAACCTTTTCTCTGAATACGGGTCCGTGCTTTGGATTCACAGATGATCTTTATTGCATAAACCACATAATCACCCAACACCTTCAATTTCTATGTTCTCTTCCTTTAAAGAGGAATGATAAGATATTAAATGCAGATTTCCCCTGAATTTTTATAATTTATATCCATCCTTTTATGTTTTTTTCTGATCCATACAACACTATTTTATTAACTTTTTTTAACCAAATCATTCAGTTCATATTTTAAATCTTTTTCTTTCTAGCTCATATTTTATTCTTTAATTATTAAATAACAATGACTAATATAATTTACATAAATATATTTTTGAGCAAACAAAGCTTATCCTTGCTATCACAATGTAATCTATGATTGCAAAAAGTATGCTGTACATTAGAATTTAATCTTTTGGGAGAACTCTACATGGCATGAAAATTATTTAGTTTATTACATAGGTAAAGAAAATTGCACTTTAATTTGGCCAGTTAGTGAGAGATTAGTTAAGAGAAATTATGAAATATTGAATACTTTAAAAGACATTTATACTTTAAAAGATACTTATCTACTTTTTAAAAAGTCTGAGAAAAAAAAAACCATCAACATTTATAGAGTTTGTACTTTGTGACAGGAGATTTTATTTTATTTTATTTATTTTTTTTTTTTTTTGACAGAGTCTCACTCTGTCACCAGGCTGGAGTGCAGTGGGGCACACTCTGGGCTCACTGCAACCTCTGACTCCCTGGTTCAAGTGATTCTTCTGCCTCAGCCTCCCCAGCAGCTGGTATTACAGGCACACGCCACCACACCCAGCTAATTTTTTGTATTTTTAGTAGAGATGGGGTTTTACCATGTTGGCCAGGATGGTCTTGATCTCCTGACCTCATGATCCACCCAGCACAACAAGAGTTTTTTCTAAGCACCAACTACTATCAAACGTATGTCTCACAATAGTATTAATAAAAGACTTGGTAATTCATTTAAGTTCATTACACTATTAGATAGCACAAGAAAAATTTTAATTTAGTCTGATTCCAGAATCTGACTCTTAAACCTTGGAGTTAATACTCCAATTTAAATATTACATACTAATTATAAAATGGGTGTGATTTACTTAAGTTCCCTGGGTCTTTTATAATTAGTAAAATTATACAGACTGTCAGTTTTACCTCAGTTATGTCTGCAAATTAGAATCATCTGGGGATTTCTTTTTAAACATTAGTACCCAAATTTACATACAGAATGTCTTAAACAGTCTCAGGTAGGGTTTCTCAACCCCAGTACTAATGACATTTGGGCTGGGTAATCCTGAGTTGCAGGAAACTCTCCTTTACATTACAGAATGTTTTGTAGCATCCCTGGCTTCTTCTGCCTACCAGATGTCTGTAGTATCCACTTGTCCCCTTATCTCCAGTCGTAATAACTAAAAATATCTCTATATTTCCCCTAAAAGTCAAAATCATCCTTTGTTTCCACTGAGAATCATAGGTTTGGGGTATATCCTGTATTTATTGTTCATGTTTTGGCATATCGCAATTTGAGCCCATATTTGACATGCTGACTTTTTAAAGAACATCTTACTGAAGGATAATTTCCAGAAAATTAAATCATGCATTTAATGTACCTTTTTATGAGTTTGACAAATGTATAAATCCGTATAACCACTCCCTTCAAATGTAAAATCCTTCAGATCTTGGAATAAATGAAGAAGCTCAATCAGGACCTTATACTCCTACAGATGAGAATTATAAACTCTGGACAAAATAGAAAAGCACAATAATCTAAAAATACTAAATAATGAGCTAAATCAAAGGGAATCTAGGGTATTTAAAACTTGTAAGTAACTACTAACACAACACAAATTTTCTACTTTCAGTTTGTGGACTGAGGACAAAGTCAGTTCTATGTGGGGCAAAAAATCTTAGGGAAGCCACAGCAGCCTCTTTGGTCTCAAGGTACAAAGAACAAAATTTAGATAACTTGACCCACTGGAAAGTAAGAAACAAATGCCAAAAAGAGAGATCCAAAGAGAAGAAGTCACCAATTTTGCACATTAATTTTACACAACTTTCTCTTGACCAATAAATCAACTATCCTTTAACTGAGACCTGAGCTGTGGTCTAAGATCTAAATTCTACAATTTGAATTCAATCAAGTAAATTGCTTGCCAAAACAAAAACATCAATGTGTTTTCAAAATACAAAACAAAATATGAGTCTCTACAACATTTACCATATTCAAGATTCAATTCAAAATTACCCAACATACAAGTAACCATAAAAATATATCTAATTCTCAAATAAAGGTAATCAAATTAGACCAAATCTCAAGATAATATAGACAATAGAACTAGCAGACAGATTTTATTGCAACTATTATAACTATGAGCTGAAGGAAAGTAACCTTACAATAAACAAAAAATACAAACTATCAGCAAAGAAGACAAAACTAGAAAAAAAAAGAAAATTATAGAATGATATTATTTGAAATTTAACATTTACTTCTTTAGCATGAAAGTACAATGGAAAAAAGCATTAATAATGAAGGAACTTGAAGATTGAAGGTGGAAATAATCCAGTATGAAGATGAAAGAGAAAAAATTAAACATATAAAGAGCTTCACAGACACTTCTGGTACAAAGAAAAATGCATACTATATGCACATTTGGAATTCAATGAGGAAAATGATTAAGAGAATGGAGGGGAAAAGAAATATATACTGCCTAGGAAATGTCTCAAATTTGGTGAAAAACAAACACATACATTTATAAATATAAGAATCTCATGAATCAAAAGCAGAATGTTTTAAATGCCTAGGGTTGGGTACATCATTGTCAAATTGCTAAAATCAAAATGTAAAAACATCTCAAAACTAATCAAGTTGTTACATAAAGGGAAACAATGTGAAAACACCGATTTCTCATAAGATACTATGAATATCAAAGACAATTGAGTAATATCTTTAATGTGCTAAGAAAAAAATAAACTAAAAATTAAGAACTCTATATATATAGCTGAAATCCCTTTCCACAAGGAAAGCAAAATAAAGACGTGTTCATATAAAAGAAGAGGATGAAGAGCAAGATGGAGTAGATGGCTCCAAAAATTGTGCCCCACCCCCACCAAGACACCAATTTAACAACTTTCTACACATACCAAAAAAAAAAAATTCATAAGAACCACAAATCAGATAAGCACACATAGTACCTGCTTTTGTCTTTTTCAAACCATTCTGCAAGGCCAGTATTACCCTTATAAGGTCTTCACCCCAGACAAGAACATACACACACACACACACACACACACACAAGCACAGGAACACACACAACTATAGGCTAATATTCCCAATAAAGATACATTTGCAAATTGTCAATAAAATACTAAAACTGAATTCAACAACACATCAAAAATATCATTCACCATAATTAAGTAGGATTCATCCCAAGGATGCCAGAAGGTTCTCCATACACAAATCAATAAGCAGAACTAAGAAGAAAAACCATATAATCATTAACAGAATCAAGGAAAAAAGCCCTTATGATCATTTGGCTATGGAATTCATAGCCAAATTCTACCAGAGGTGCAAAGAACGGTTGATACCATTCCTAATGAAACTATTCAGAAAAACTGAGAAGGAACTCCTCCTCAATCCATTCTGAGTCCAGCATCATCCTGATACCAAAACCTGGCAGAGACACAACAAAAAGAAAAAACTTCAGGCCAATATTCTTGATGAATATCAATGCAAAAATACTGAATGAAATACTTACAAACCAAATCCACCAGCACATATAAAAAGCTAATACA
Organism: Cebus imitator; assembly: GCF_001604975.1. Classification (NCBI taxonomy): domain Eukaryota; kingdom Metazoa; phylum Chordata; class Mammalia; order Primates; family Cebidae; genus Cebus; species Cebus imitator. The sequence continues at coordinate 3,041,473 of NW_016107445.1, forward strand.
CCATAATCAGGAGGCTTTATCCCTGGGACGCAAGTTTTGTTCAATGTATGCAAATCAATAAATGTGATTACAAAACAGAATTAAAGACAAAAACCACATGATTTTCTCAATAGATGCAGGGAAGTTTATATCAATAAATACCTAAAACATCAAAATAGTAGAAAGACTTCAAATAAACAACATAATGATATACCTCAAAATACTAGAAAAGGAAGAAAAACACAAAACTCCAAATTAATAAAAGGAAAGAAATAATAAATATCAGAGTAGAAATAAATGAAGTTGAAACTAACAGAAATAATACAAAAGATCAATAGGACAAAATTTGGTTTCTTGAAAAAATAAAGCTGACTAATCTTTAGCTAGACTAAGAAAAAGAGAAGACATTACAATGAATTCAAAAGATCATTAGACTATTATGAACACTTGTACTCCAACAAATTGGAAAACTCAGAAGAAATAGATACATTGCTAGACATAAACAATCTAATAAGATTGAACCACGAGGCAACAGAAAACCTGAACTGACCAATAATAAGCAATGAGAGTGAAACAATAAGTATCCCATCATAGAGGGGATGGATAGCCCACTGTCCATGATTTAATTATTTTACATTGTATGTCTGGATAAAACATCCATAAATATATACATCTACTATGTACCCACAAAAACAAACTAAAACTAGAAATACAAATAATGCATATTAGATACAGATACAAATTAGATACAGGTGATCTAAATAAGATAATCAACAACTTTAGTCTAATTGATATTTATAGACCATTAAACCAGACAACCACAGAACTGATATTTATAGACCATTAAACCAGACAACCACAGAACACGCATTTCTTTCAGGTAACATGCAATGTTAAAGACAGATCACATACTTACATGATAATGTTATGTCACCAGAAATGTTACCAGCTTAGATTGAGATAGAGACAAAATAAAATAAAAAAATTGTTGGACTCCTCAAATTCTACAGTCAGGAAACAGGCTGATAACACTACTCAGCTGCAAATATGCACTCTCTTTCCAGAAAAGAAGAACATCTTCAAGGGCAGAACCCTGGGTTCAGAGAATGGAGTCTCAAACGACACAGAACTAATCCTAAGCTTCGAAGCCTCATGGAGTTTGTCTAGTTAGATTTCAAAATTGCTCAGTACTGATTCCTTTCTTCTGTTTTCCCCTTTTAGAAATAGCGATTCCTACAACTGTTATCCCATGTCTCTCCAATCATTTTATCTTGGAGGCAGATAACTTACCTTCCAGTTTCAGAAGTCCATAGAAGAGGAATTTTACCCCGAGATGGATAATACTCAGAGTATTGTTACATATTTGTGTTGCTTTAAGATATTGTCATAATTTGTTACAGTAGTCACAGTAAGGTGATTTATATGTAATTACATTTAGAAATCAGTAACAGTGATATATCTACAAAAACACAAAATGTTGAAAAATTAAATAATATACCTCTAAATCATTTATATGTGAAAGAAAAAACCTAAAGTAAATAAGAAAACGTTTCAAACTGAATAACAGCTATATAAAACCTTGTTTTATATAACTAAAAAAAGTTTCAAGAGAAATTTTCAGCTTTAATGCTTGTATTTCAAAACAAAAAACTCTGAACTCAACGATGTAAGGTTTCACCTTAAGAAGGTAAAAGAGAAAAAGACAAAAGCAAACCCAAGTTACTTGAAGGAAATAAATAAGTGACCAGGTATCAATCAAATATAAAATAACAAGAAAATCAAGAAAATTATCAAAGCCAAAATTTGGCTAATAGAAAAGCTGAAAATAATAAAGAAATATTGCTGGGCGTGGTGGCTCACGCCTGTAATACCAGCACTTTGGGAGCCCGAGGTGAGTGGATCACGATGCCAGGAGATTGAGACCATCCTGGTCAACATGGTGAAACCCTGTCTTTACTAAAATACAAAAAATTAGCTGGGTGTGGTGGTGCACGCCTGTAATACCAGCTACTTGGGAGGCTGAGGCAGGAGAATCACTTGGACCCAGGAGGTGGAGATTGCAGTGAGCCAAAATCACACCACTGTACTCCAGCCTAGAAACAGAGTGAGATTTCATCTCAAAAAGAATTTTTTAAAGATATTAATAGAAAAGGAAAAAAGTACAAGTTACCAACATAATAAATACAATAGGGCTTATCAATATAGATGTTATCACCGTGATATAATATCACATACACCAACATATTTAACAACATAGATAAGATGAACAAATTCCTTGAAAAGTACAGTTTATCAAGAAAAAGTAGCACAATATAAAACAGTATATCAGAACATCCCTTTTTAATTACACGTATGTTTATATTTGTAGATAGACATATACAAAGAATGACAGAAAGACAGGAAGAGACAATATGAAGAACCTTTACACAAAGAAAACACAAGGCACAGATCACTTCACTTGTGAATGCTATCAGATATTTAAGAAAAAACAGCAATCTGATATATATTCTTTTAGAAATTAAGAGAAGTCCCAATTCATTATAAAGATATATAAAAATTATAATATGTACTCATGTCCTTCATGAACAAAAAGAAAACACTATTACTAAGATACAAGCAAATGAAAGTCAGTAATATATAAACAGATATATTATGAGGAAAAATTAGTGGATGTGCCAGGAATGCAAGATAGGTAGAGCATTCAAAAATCTATTAATATAAATCATTATTACCAAAGAATAAAGGAGTAAACTGTATGATTAGTTCAAAAGAGACAAAGATTATGTATAAAACAATCAGTTGGGCATAGTGGCACACGCCTGTAATCCCAGCACTTTGGGAGGCCAAGGCAATTGGGTCACTTGAGATCAGGAGTTCAAGACCAGCCCGACCAACATGGAGCAACCCCATCTGTACTAAAACTACAAATTAGCCAGGCATTGTGGTGCATGCCTATAATCTCAGCTACTTGGGAGGCTGAGGCAAGAGAATCATTTGAACCTGGGAGGTGGAGTTTGCAGTGAGCCAAGATCGGCCATTGCATTCCAGCCTGAGCAACAAGAGCAAAACTATGTCAAAAAAAAAAAAAAAAACCACTGTAATATGTACTCATGTCCCTCATGAATATAAACAAAAAAACTATTACTAAGATACAAAATATATAAACAGGTACATTATAAGGAAAAATAAGTGGAGGTGCCAGGAATGCAAGATTGGTATAGCATTCAAAAATCTATTAATGCAAACCATTATTACAAAGGAATAAAGGAGAAAAACTATTATTAGTTCAAAAGATGCAAGATTATATATAAAACAATCAATACCAGTTTATAATTTTTAAATTATCAGCAAATTGATAAACAACATTTAGGGAAAACAGCTGACCTCACACATGAAGGTAAAATATTGAATATTTTCCCACAATAATTGTTAAAAAACAAATGTGCTCACTTTTACCCCTACTCAATATCACAAAGTAGGTAAAAGCCATTGCAATAAGAAGCAGAGAAAATAAAATTTATTGAGATCTAAAATCAATAAAACAGTCTATTAGACATAATTTTGTAAGTAAAATTCCTGTGTAGCATAAAAACTAATAAGCATACATGAATTAAGTAATGTCACAGAGTACAATATTAATATACAAAAGTCATTGCATTTTTATACACTCCCAGCAGGAATTGCAAAATAAAAGTTTAAAATTGATTTACAATTGGTTCCAAACAACATACTTAACAAGGGTAACAAATGATGTGAAATACTTATATTCCAAATACTACAAAATTTTGATAAATAAAATTTAAAACCTAAATATGTGGATTGATTGGAAGTTTCAATATGGTTAAGATGTAAATTCTGCAAAAATTAATCTGTAGATTCAATGCAATCACAAAAAATATTTTGAAAGTATTGACTAACTTTTTAACATAAAATTTCAACTTTTATTTTAAATTCAGGGGGTAAATGTGCAGGTCTGTTACACAGATATATTGCATAATACTAGAATTTGTGATAAAAATGATCTCATTATATATGTAGTGAGTATACTACCTGATAGGTAGTTTTTCATCCCCTGCCTGCCTACTCTTCTCCTATCTCTACTAGTCCACAGCGTCAATTATTCCCATCTTTATGTCCGTGTGTATTCAATCCTTAGCTCCCACTTAGAAGCAAAAATGTGGTATTTGAACCAAGTCATTTAGAATAATGGCCTATGGTTGCACCCAGGTTGCTGCAAAGGGACATGACTCTTTTAGGGTTGTGTAGTATTCTATGGTGTGTGTGTGCGTGTGTATCTACATATGATATATAGAGATCACATTTGTCATATAAGATAGAAATACATATATAAAAATATATATACACACATAGCACATTTTATTCAATCCACTGTTAATGGCCAACTGGGTTGATTCCTTGTCTTTGCTATTGTGAATAGTGTTGGGTTGAAAATACACATGCAGATATATCTCTGGTAGAACAATGCTCCCATGGGTACATACCCACTAATGGGATTTCTGAGTCCAATGCTAGTTCTATTTTAATCTCTTTGTAAAATCTCCAAACTGCTTCCCACAGTGGCTGAACTAATTTACATTCTCTAAATAACCAGAGAATAACTAAAAAAAGTATATAGTCTCATCAGCAGGGTATAAACCTTCCCTTTACTCTTCATCTTCATCAGCATCTGTTATTTTTGGCTTTTTATCATTTGTGTTTTTGTTTTGCATTTCTCTGATAATTAACAATGTTAGGTATTTTTTCATATGTCTTCTTTTACGTGTCTTTTCATGTGTGCTGCCCACTTTTCAATAGTTATTTATTTTTAGCTTGTTGAATTGTCTATAGATTCTGGATATTAGACCTTCAAAATAGTAAGAGCTATCTATGACAAACCCACAACATTGTACTGAATAGGCATAAGCTGGGAGCATTCTCCTTAAGAACTGTAACAAGGCAATAACGCCCACTCCTACCACTGCTATTCAACATAGTATTGGAAGTCCTAGCCAGAGCAATCAGGCAAGATAAAGAAATAAAAGGCATCCAAATAGGAAAAGTCGATTTCTCTCTCTTCATTGATACTATGATTCTATACATATTCAAATATTTGTATGAAATATAATATCAAAATGTAGATACATAATATGAAAAGCAATGGTAAAAAAGAACAATATTGGAAAAATTCTATTACCTGATTCTAAGACTTAGAAACTCTAGAAATAGAGCCATATTTTTATCATTTGATTTCTCTAAAAGTCACGAAGGTTATTCAATGAGAAAATTTCAACAAATGATGCAGAGAAAACAGTATATCCATGTGAAGAAAATGAGTCTTGACTCCTGCCTCACATCATACAGAAAATTATTTCAAGATAAAGAATAATTCTAAACCTAAAACATAAGGCTCTGAGAATAAAACCTTAAAGAATATTTTCAAGAGTCAGAAATATATAAACATTTCTTAGGCTCAGAAAACAATAACCATGAAAGTAAAAAGTTGATAAACTCATTAATAATCTCTGGTCATAAAAAAACATTAAATCAATAAATAAGAGACAGGTAGCAAATATTCCAAAATATACAGCCAACAAAGGAATTGTATAATATATAGTTTTACAACTCAATAATGAAGATTAATAATCCAGCAAAAATTAACAAAATGGACAAAGATATATGGCCAACCAATGATCACATGGAAAAAATGTACTCAAATCATTGTTACAGAAATGAAAATTATAATCACGAAGAAATGTCACTACATTCCTACCAGAATATGCAAAGTTAAAAAGACTGACAAACCTACATATTTTGGGGATTCTTGGCCAACTGAAACTCACATTGTTAGTGGAAAGATTTTAAAAAGACAAATATTTTGAATATACGTCTGCCAGTTTCTTGTAAAATTAAACCTGTGCCAATGATGTGACCAACACTCTTACTTGTAGGTATTTTTCCAGTACAAAGTTAAAACATATACACACACAAAAACCTTTTAAAAATGGTCAAAGAAGCTGTATTTATAGCAGCACAAACTTGAAACATTTCAATTGTCCGTGAATAGAAGTGTATATAAACACTGATATAGTCATGCAATGGTCTATTTCTCAGCATTTAAAAGAAATGGACTACAAATGCACATATCAACATGAATTAATTTCAAAAAGAGTGAAAGATGCTTCACACAATTTCATGTTTTATTATTACATTTATATTAAATTGTAGAACAAGCAAAATACTCTATTGGGTAAACAAGCCAGAACAATGATATCTCTGGGGTTTTGAGAGTGGCAATACCAAGAAAAAACATAAAGAAATTTTCTGTGATAATAGGAATGTTGAATATCTTTATGGGAATTTGAATTACACAGGTATATTCATTTGTCAAAACTCAGTAAATATAAACAACATTTGGGCATTTCATTGCATATATTACTCAAAAGAAAAAAGTGTAAAGTATTAAACTCTAGTTAATGATATGCATACTTACTGATGATGGTAGTAAATGGTAATAAATGGTAAACAAATGCTAAGTATATTAATATCTTCACTTAACTTCAAAATACACAAAAATAATTTATGTATCAATAGATGGATAAAATTATGGATAAGTGGATACTTTTGTAACAAAAGGATCATCATAGCAGAATGTTAATGGCAGAATAATGGGCATGGATATTGATTGGAAAATTAAACTTTGCTGTACATTTAAAAATTTTCATAATACAAGTTAGAAAATACTTGGACTACTATGCTGTACATTTAAAAATTTTCATAATACAAGTTAGAAAATACTTGGAATACTATCATCTTCTCAGAAAATTCCCCTTTGGTTTTTAACAGTTAATTCTCCCCTCTCTTGCCCCCACACAGCTAATTTTCTGATTTCTCCCATAATAATTTGACCAACTCTAGACATTTGTATAAATGGAATCATACAGTATGTATTTTATTGTGTCTAGCTGCCTTTACTCAATATGCTGATTTTCATGCGTGGGTAATATTCTACTTTATTATATCACAGAATTATTCATTAACTTAGTGATAGTGATTTGCATAGTTCTAGTTTCTGATTATTATAAATACAATTCTGGAAGGGTAATGACTCTCCAGTGTTTCTACTATTCAGGCAGAATTGAAAACCACTGGAATATGTGACTATTAAGATTATTTTTCATTAAAAAACTTGGTATTATGGCTATCATGGGAACGATTCAAACGAAGATAATCAGCACCATAGTTGTAGCTTTACTTCTGAGATACAGATGTCTCACAATCAATTAATACCTATCTAATTGCTGTTCACTTCCTAATTAGAACCAATTAAATTAAGCAAATAAATGGGATCAAAGTCCCACATGTGTCAGATTTTAATAGATTTTTTTAAACGTAGTTTGCTTCAAGTAAACTTGAGAAAAAATATGCCTAGCGTAAGACTAATTACATAACTTTAACACTATACAGGTGTCTCTAATAATTATAACCTTGTTTGTGAGAAGTAGGAATATAGTCTACTTAGGGGCTTCTGGGCAGCGTGATTAAAAAAATTGATGGGGAAAATTATTCTTTAGTCTTTCAGTTTTTGCCAACGTTCTTATTTGAATAAAAGTAATAATAAGCAAAATAAAGGCTACTTTCATGAGTTTGAGCAAACAAACTAAAATCACTACAAATAAAGAAGCAGTTCTCATTGTGATGACATCCTGTCAGTGATTAACTGAACTTATAATGACTGCTTTTCAAAAAAAAATCTCAGCATTAAAATGAATAACATTTGGGAGTACAGAATACTTTCTCATTATAAAAGACTAATTTTTAAAATTACCTAGACAAAAAAATTAAACGAATATTTAAAACAAGGGTAAGTAAAAACGCATTCCCCCAAATATTACATATAGTATAATGATGTTTCATAATGTTGCAAAGCACTGTTAAATCAAATTTGGCCTGAGTCAGCATCCATCCCTTGAGCCCCTATGTAGAAAACTGCAACCTAATTGTATCAGTCCATTCTCAGACTGCTGTAAAGATACTACCTGAGACCGGATAATTTGTAAAGGAAAGAGGTTTAACTTACAGTTCCACAAGACTTCGGAGGCCTCAGGAAATGTACAATTATGGCAGAAGGTGAAGAAACAGCAAGTAACTTCCTCACGACGTGGCAGAAACGAGAAAAGCCCGGGGAAACTGCAATTTATAAAACCCTCAGATCTCGTGGGAACTCACTCACTATCACGAGAACAACATGGGGAACCACCCTCAGGATCCAATCACCTCCTACTAGGTGCCTTCTCCACAGGTGGATAGAGATTACAATTTGAGATGAGCTTGGCATGGGGACACAGCCAAACCATATCACTAATTTACTTAGCATTTAAAGAAACTGAAACCTAATTTCAGAGTATAACAAACAGCCAAGAGTCAGCCAATCACAAGCAGCTATGTTTCATCCAGCCACAAGCAATCAGCTCATCACACCATGCTCAAAAAGGCAGGTTCCTACCTGGAACTGAGCAGGTGATTTCTCTAATTTGCTTCTCTATGTGGCCTACTAAAGCACACTACTCATACTGCTTAGCAAGTAGCATATTTAGAGTGCTGATTCCCTGGCGCAGCCAGAGGCAGGTTAATGAAATGGAGGGAGAAAATTAGAGATAATTGTCAAGTTCTAGTTTTCATTTTTAGGGTGACTTCATGATTACCCATGGCATTTCTAACAATAATTAAGTAAATAAATCTCCACTTAAATGAAAACAGACTATGTGTGAACCAATGATGAGAGTCTTTCATGAACCAAAAATTATAAATTATCCCCTTGTGTATACCTGCACTTAAGAAACCAAAAACTTTTTAAAAAATGAAACAAAAATTCTGTCACAGTACTTAATATCACTGATCAATGAGAGACCATATAACTATATATTACTGTGTTGCATATGGGAAAAAAATTCAAATGTCTCAAGCCAGAATTTTGAGAATGTTTTTTGTAAAGAACTTGTAGCTCTGAAAGAATCTAACCATCACATACTTAGCCAGATCTTTTGCTTTAAATGTGAAATCCTGATGAACATGTAATAAGTCACGAAACACAATTACCTATTAAAATGTAGAAATGGCAATAATAAAGATAGGTAAGAGACTAATACCCTAAAAGAAAAACAGGCAAAAGTTATAAGTATGAAAATCACAATATAAGAAAATGTATTAATAAATAAATATGGTGGTAAATACATAGTCTCATTCATAATATTTACTTTAAAAACAAATACATGCAACATTGAAATTTATCATTCATAATACAGATTTGGAAAGATTTTAAAGTCTGAGAAAACCTGCTGCTGAAAAGCTCCGTGGAAACCAGCACAATAATATCTGTTGGTGAGAGCATGAATTAAAGCTTCCTTTTGGGAAAGCAAGTGGGGGACATGTATCCAAAAATAAAATATGTATATCAGTAGGGGAAATGGTCAAAGCCTGCTATTTCAATATAATTATTTGTATTTTGAGGGTGTTAACATGTCAACCATGCACATTTCTTCTTTCACATTTGTTGATCATGATTTTATATGCATAAATCAGACGATAATGTTCAATTTTTCCAGATAAGAATTCAGATAATAATCAAAAGTAAAGGCTACATTTTATAAACATGATATTTAGCTTACAAATAATACTATAATAATATTTTTTAACATAGGCTGTTAAAAAAATGTGAGTGTCATTGAATAAATAGGTAAATATGAATCAAGGAAAGGCAATGGTTTCTTTTTATCCTCAGGCCAGTAGAATTTAATCCAGAGTCTGAACTAATTTTGCACATTAATAAAACCATCCACCAGAGGATGTTAGCTGTGTGAGGATTTATACAGAGGAAAGCAACTAAATGAAAATGTACCTTTAATGCTTTTAGCTTAAGTGAGTTCTTTCAACTTGGAGGTCACGAAATGATTGTCCTGTAAGAATAAAGTTTTCCATGATCAGTGTATTTCTTATTATTCAAAGATAACTTCTCTGGTGACAGCAGGATCCAAAGTAGATTAAATATTTTGCTGAGCTTAACAAAAGGGAAGATCTTCTGAGATGAACTAAGTGAAAATTAATTACCTTCAAAAATGTAAATAGGTGAATATGAATAGGTGACTTCATTCAGGTAAAGTGAAACAAACTCTTACCAGTAATTCTGATATTGCAATTCCAATTGAAAAATAAGTAGCCAGTCCCCAGCTTTTACTTTTTTCCCCAACATAAGAACACTGACCTAATAGTGCTTCTAACTCAGGCTGAAGTTTATGAATATTTCTCAAATAGCTGCATGATCTACATTAGAGATGACAGTTCCCAAGTTAAAGAAGATCTTTGGAGAAGTAAGAACATTCTGCTGGAGTCAATAAAATGTATGTAAAGTGAGGTTAAAAGCAAGAGGGTTCCCAGGTATATTAAGAAAAAAAACCTTTATAATGTAGAAAATCTTCACAAGATTCTCCTCTGAAGAGACATATAAAATAAGGACAAATCCTCAAGAGATAAAAAGGAATAAAAATAATACAATACCACAACAAAATTTGTGTTACTATGCTTCAACGTTTGCATCATTTTAATACACTATCTGTTCTCATCCTTACAGCAACTTTGTAAAATACATATGACTAAGTTTGTGTTATATTTGAGATAACAGAGAATTAGGAGGGATCTTTCTTACCCAAGGCAACTGGTATATCTGGAGTGAGCAAGCCAATCTAAGATATTCATTTTCATTTATCCTATTAGGTTCTGAGTTCTCATGGGCCTCATGGTACAATGTATACCCTTCTGTTAATTTGGCTGAAAACTTCTATCTCAGTGACTTCACAGTCAATAGGAAAGCTTGATGCTTTTGTATCTGATTTGTCTCTGGTCCCTACTGAATTTTTATCTATTTAATATCCTACAAGAGGCTTCCCTATATTCTTATTATTCCTGTTAGGGTCCCATTAAATTTATGCCCATCCCTGCCAACCACCACTACTACCCTTGGTTATGATATAAACATTGTTCTGACCATGGGTTCTGCCATAGCCTGGACAACTCTACCATCCTGCCATATCCAGTGTTGGAATGCTAACTATTAACATCCCAGATAGAATGTGAATTGCCTATACTCTCTTGGACATTTTTATTTGGATTTATATTAATCTCTAAATAAGCCACATCCAAATTCAAGCTAACGCATCTCTGTTTCCAAGACTTTTCATGTTCTGGTTTAGATAAACATTCTATTTGCTTGAATATTTGAGTTGAGACACAGGTAGTTTTGCAATTGAATAGTAGTAAGTTAATATGTCTCTGGCATTAGGAGTATGCCCAGTTTATAAATGAGAAAACAGAGGCAAAAGGAGGTAAACATTCTTGCTAAAAGACAATAGCTAAAATCAGAATTTCAATCCAAGCATTCTGATTTTTTAAGTCTGACCTGTAAACTCTGCATTATATTCCTTCACAGAATGAAATTATGTGATTTTTTGACTAAAGCTATCAACAGTGAAGCTATTTCCTCAAGGCAAGAGTGTTCGCCTCCACAACAATCATTGGATATTTTAGACTAAGTTTTATAAAAAGTCAAAGGGTTGGGTCAGGCAAAAAAAAAAAGTGTATGTCCCATTTAATTAATCTTCCCTTCTCCACTCAATCCAAAGCAAAACCAAACATGGCAGTTTCTCTCTGTTCTCTTATAATTGCCTTGACCTTGCTCTCATTACGAGATTAGAAGTGACAACAGCATTGTAGCACCACTGGATGACATTTTCTACTGCTTTGATCCAACCCACATTCTTCTCATCACTACCCTCTCATCCCTCAAAACCTTCCTGGTGTCAATGTCCCCAGGAAGCCTTACTTGAGCCCATAAGCCTTCCTAGGTGCCTTTCTCATGCATGACTATGACTCTTATATTTCGGCACAGTTTGTTCTGTCTTGCTTTAAAATCAGTGTGTTATCTCTCTGTTCTGAAACCGAGAGCTCTTTGGAATATTGCTATGCCTAAGACTGTCACAGCACATGGTGTCTTGTGCTTTGCAGGAACATAAAAAAACCGCTAACCTCTGAATGTTTGTAGTTGGGTATTAAATAGCTGTATTTATTGGATGTAATTCCCTTTATGAAACCAGAAATATAAATCCTGCAACTAGTGAATTCCTAGTTACAATTACAATTATAGCTTTGGTGTTGGAAAAATTACAAATGTAATCTAATCCTCAATTTTTTCATCTGTAAAATGTGATCATTCATGGGATTTTTGTAAGGATTAAATAAGTTTCTTATAAAATTGTGTAATATAACAAGCATTTAGATATTAATAATTTCTATAATGTTGTGATTTGTTTTTGAAAATTGAGCAAGAAAGTATCTTTTCTGGCTCTGGTTTGCAATAGCAACAGTGGAAAAGATGAAGTAAACCACGCCTTCTTTATTATTCTCCTCTATTCATTCTGAAAGCAAGCCAAATAAGCTGGTAGGTATTATGGAAAAAAAGAAAAAGATGAAGGAGAAAAAATGACACAAAGACCCCTTCTTGGTAAAGGTGAGTAGATTTTCTTATTCTTCGATAAATATTTTATTTCCTTATTCAAGTTTGATGTAGTGCCATGGTTTCATAATCTTAGGATTCATATTGAACACTGTGAGAATCTGATTTGGAATACTTCAAATATCTCTTTCCCCTTCTGTGACCATTAGCCGTAAATTTTGCAATGATTTATAAGACAAGATGTTTCACTCTCTTGATGTGCCACTGAAGAAAAATTTCAACTACCAGAGGGGATCTGAAATATTCCCTAAGTCACAGGAGGCATTTTGGACACAGAACTTTCCCATAAACAAAAAAAAAAAAGCCATGTTGTATAATGGGAGACATTTTCCTGAATTGTGAAAGAACCAGAGTTCAGTTGTCAGGTCAAATAATTAATTTATCCATTAAACTTCCCCTAATTTAAAATTCAATAATCTTGTTATCCCAAATAGGCTAAATTCTCATCAATTCATTTAGTACAGAACAATTTAGACTTTTATTAGTTTAGAGCTATTTTTCTTCCCTTCTGTCAACTTAAAACATTTTAAAAATTGTGTGAATTGTTTAATGCTGATTTCCTTTGCAACCAACAATACAACTTTTCTGAATAGACTATCAGAGAAAAGGTGCCACGTATGGCTCAATGCCATTCTTCAATGAAATAAAGAACTGAATCCAAAATAAGTAAAATAGACATCAGACATGTTAGAAGCCATGCATACAGTCTGGATGAAACAGAGAAGACCCCTGTAACTGCAGGTTTGAGAATAAGCAAGAAATGTTCATTTTGTTACATGCAAATCAAATTTATAGTTTGCAAACAGAAGGGAGTAAACAGGGTAGGGACAAAAACTTCCCTGGATTCATTAGGTCTTCCTCCTGAAATGCTAAGATCCTTGAGGGCAGGGAAAATGTGGTTGTTCACCGTCATATTCCAAGTGCCTAGAACCATGCCTGACATTTAGCATATTCTCAAAACAATTTTAGTAAATGCCAGGTGCAAGAATATGTAATAAATAAAGTCACTTTGAATCAATACATTAAAAAATAAAGAATTATATATATGGACAACATTAAAAGAGGTTTATTTGAAAGACAATTTTGTGGAGAAGTTAATCCACCAACAACCTGACAGGGCCTATTGTGAAATGGTAATAAATGATAGAGGAATAATCCAAGTTAGTATTCAGTATGTGATGCCAGTGAATGAATGCATATGAAGTTCCACAGATATTCCCTTAAACCATATGCCAAAAGATAGCAGTAATATGAATCATTAAGTAGCATCTTATTCTGCAGCTACAAAAAATATATAAACCTTGCACATATGGAAAAATTATAAGATAATGACTAATTTTAAATTTCTTTGACTAAAATAAACATACAAATTCCATGCAAAAGAAAAGCCTATGCTCTCTGATTTGCAGCAGCAGATGAGTGAAAAGGGCTGTTTATATGCATATATAAACTTCAATTAAAAATATTTAAACATTAGTTCTAAATAGTGCATAAATATTTGCCATATTAATTGGATAATCAAGTAATTAATTAAATAACTATTATCTACCTGAGCCAGGTGTCCAGGTCTCAAAAAGGAAAAGATATGGCCCTTCCCTTAAATCATAGGAACATATAACTCAGTGCTTTGGAAGAAGCCTGCTGTCACCTCCCACAGAAGATCAATTTAAAGTAGTTGTGGAATTAATTAATATAATGTTAAAAGCAGAGTATTAAAAGATAAGTAAGAGTTAACCATATGAAAAGGATAATCCAGACACAGGAAGTATAATATTCAAAGTGTGAAGGGCAGGAGAAAGCACAGGAGCCCTGAGAAACTTCAAGAGATTTGACAGGGTCCACATCAAGAAGGGTTTTAACACTGTAAGTTTATCTTGAAACCACTGTTGAAGTCAATTGTGCTATAAGGGTCAAAGTCATAGAGAGAAAAGTCAAAATTCAGATTAATTTTGGCTTAATGAAAACTCTTTAGGATGATGTTGCAGACTTCATATAGTTTAGGAGAAAGGAAACACATGTGCTCAAGGCATATAAGTTCTATGCGCACTTACAAAAACACAATCTGCCATAAAAACACTTTTAAGTTTACTTGTTAAAAAAAAAAAAGAAAAAAAAAACTTCCTTAGTCACTAATGCACCTAATATGCTTGATATATTTATATTACATATAATAATATTTATATTTCAAGGTGAGGTGAAAACATGTTTGAGATTGGAAAATGATGACCACATTAGTGGCTAAGTAATAAAAACAGTTTTGAGTTGACGTTAACTCATTAACTATGCAGAAAATAAAGCTGGGCTAATTGAGAAGTGATTATAACAAGAATAAATTTATCCTCTATATATGTTTTTCCTTCCATGGTTAGAGAAATAAGATACCTAGCTCATTAGTATGGACTCAACTGTTTCAAGGCCCCAGTCACTGGCAAAACAAATGATTGCCCCCTTTGTCATTATTAGTATAGGGTACTAGAAAAGGTGAAGGAATCATTTAATGAACTTGGACTAAAATTTTGAAATTTTTTAATATTTCCAAAGTGTAGTTTACCTTACTACAATTGGTAATTCTTCCTAAACTTTATAATATAAATCTATCCATATGGAGCAACCTAGCATATACAAACTCCTAATGTGTTAAAATGTATTCTTAGTATCAACTATATTTTCATCTAATACTATCTGGTCAGATCTATCTGCCCAGCCAGGAGTCCCACACCACCTGAAATCACTTTTAATATCTATTTTTAGTAGAATATCTTTTTTTTAGAAAAGTAGCCATTTCTGTAATTCCCTTAAAGAGTATACTATATAATGTGTAAAATGTTTCATTAGACTTTGAAAAGCAATATAAATACAGAGTATTTTGAAAAGCTTTGTTTTTTTTCTTGTTAAAGTTTCGAAGTCCCAATGGGACTATTTCCTAATCACACAAAACGCCACATATGTAATATTCCTTACTTTGACTTTATTAACTTTTTTTTAAAAACATACCGCAATATAGTTTCTTCTGTCACTGTTTGTTTTACACACGTTTTTCTAAGGCATAAGTAATAGCTAATCATCAAACTGGAGCCTGAAAGAAAGTATTTGGTAAGAAGACCAACTCAACAAATTTTCTGTGAATGTGGCTACAAGTTTACTGAAAGACATTGAAGTCAGAATGTGCACATTACCAATGCCTTGTATCTTATTTACAAAATGACCTTATAACCACTTTGCACTTACTCTTTAATTCAGAAAAGCAGGCCATAACCATATAGGTTGAGTGGCATAACACGGCAGGACTGAAAATCGTGCAATTCATACAATGTGTTTTTTCATGTAGATTACCTAATATCAAATGCCAGTTATTAATATTTCAGAAATTCAGGAAGACAGCTGGAATAGCACAGGAAGAAACTCACAACAGCACAGTGCAACCATCTAGATAAGCTATAATTACAATAGATAAACTAAATATAATCTGCTATAAAATAACATCTATAGTAGATTGATAGGAGCATTATCAGAAACATTATTGCATTCATATTATTCTAGAAAGATTCACAAAGACTAAAGGGATGTCAAATGCCTACAATTCTGCCCAAACCAGATTCTCATACATTATAACTTTTAAGTGCATAAAGGAACATTTCCTTTAAAATTGGGGAAAATCTTTAGTAACAGTATCAAATTTAGAATTTTCTAAAGTTTTTGAATAAGAGTTCTACAGATTAAGAAAAACAAAAAGAGTGAAAAGTGAGAATGAGGAGGATATCCCTAGCTACAATTTCCATGTTTTAACAAACTATTCCATCTACAAAACACATGACAATATGCCCAAGGAACTGATAAAAGAATAGTATCATGCCTACTTGTCTTTTGTACCAGTAAAAAAAAAAAAAAAAAATCAGTATCACCTTGGGATTGCTCTCTGTAATAAATCAATTTTTCTCTTAATTATTCTGATTCACCAAGATAAACGTATGAAGAAAACAGTATAAATAAATGTGTAAATGTTTTATTTAATTGGCCTTTTCAGTAGAGAATTTATAATATATTCAAATACATTTCTATTCTGCTGAGACACACATAGTACTGTCTATAAGTTTCAAAGATTGTTATATTTTTGTTGTGAAATTCAGTAGTTTAGAGTTTGGAAAAAATAGCAATCAACTAATTATAAAGAAAATAAAAGGCAAACATTAAACATACATTTTAAACACTCATTTTAAAACAACTATAAATTATTAAAAAAAGATTTAAAGTCCCTGTTCATATAATGTTAGGAAAGCACATTTTATAACGTGTATAATTAAATTATTTCTATAAAAATTATTTTGAATATATGCTATTTCATCCAAAAGGCTAGAAAGAACAGCCAAAATGACAAATCCCTTATTACAGTCTACTTGCTAGCATAAACACGCAAATGAAAACCAAGTACAGATGTCAAAGATTTGCTTTAACATTAGAGTGGTTTTCATAAGATTAGAAAAAAAAAAAAGTGTTGTGAGTTACAAGTTGAGACAAGGTGAAATGCAATAAAGTTATTTTCAAGATCCAAGGAAATCTGTAACACTTATAGATTACTTTTTCACAAGGTGAATAATTTCTGTTTGGTTTTTATAATTTCTCCAACACTTCCGAAGATGTGTGGGTCCATATTCCCTTATGGCCATTCTGATTTAGACACCTTGCAACTTTGAGGCCTCTCTTAGAAACACATATGCAAAGGACGTGCCTTAAAGTTTTGTTAGAATAAATTCATCTTATTTCATTTGGTAATGTCATCGAAAGGTAATTTGAAAAGTGACTTCATTTTAATTGCTGTAGCTATTAAGGCCAACTAAATGTTTAGGAGCGTTTGTCCTAGAACATCTAATTTCTGAAAAATTTTAAATCTGAGTTTAAAAATCAAATACAAGTAAAACTCCAACATATCTCTTGCTTTTCTCCATTCCTCTGATCATATTTAAAATTATTAAAATTCCATTAACATCAAACAATCTCAGAGTATACGAGGTAAACTTTAAATGTCAGCTTCACTATTCCCCAGTACATTCTTTTCTGTTCATCAGATATAATATTTGAACAACCACCCAGGCCTTTTCTCTGTGCAGTTAGCACATATTTTATACATGCCATCATACGGACTTCTTTTTTTTTTTTAAAAAAAGGTCATACTATAAATATCTTTTGCAAATTAACAAGTTTTTGTTCCATGATGGAATATATATATATATAAAACTGAGCATTTTTCAGGTACTCCTTGGTCATTTATGTGGCCTACCATAAGTTTCTTATTAACATGTTCTGCCTGCTTTGCTCTTAAATTGTTTTGGGATTTTTGTACAGATTTCCAAAGGAATTCATATAGAATGGATGATTATTTATTTAATAAATATTCTACAGATATGCATTCCCAACCTGCATCTTATATTTCATCTTTTATATTTCACTACATTGATTTAAAATTTTATATTGCCAAATCTGTCATTTTCCTTGATAGTCCTAAAACTTAAGTAGAAAACCTATATGTCTCTCATCATAAACCTATTTTCTCATAGTCCAATCAAACACTATATTTAAGATATTTCTATATTTAAAATATTTGAGCATCTTCAATTTTTGGTATAGGGTTAAGTGGGGGGGTTAACATTATTTTGATAGAAATCAATAGCTAACTTTTCAAAATGCATTTATTTAATAGCTTATATTTTCTCATCTTAACCACTTTAAAATCTCAATTTTCTTTAGTGTGAGTTGAGCCTATCTCTATAATGTATTTACATCTCCTCCTTAATTGCATCCTTATTTGCACCTTAATTTATTTTCCAATCTTCCAGAGTCAAAAGTTTCTCCCTAGTCATGTAGGACCAGTAGTGGCGGCGGGGGAAGCACACACATACACAATTCACTGTTTCAAATTCAATCTCTGGAATAAAATGTCAATGAACTTACATGTTCATAAAAACAAAATGTGCAATTATATCCAATTACATAAATGGAAGATATGTGAAATAGCATAAAGTATGCCCACTCACTATTGCTCTACAGACAAACTCTGAAAATAGCTGTTGATATTTTCCAAAAAGCCAGAATTAATATTTGTCACTACAGGTTTTTAAACAACAAATTTTAAAAAGAAATGGGGAAAGCAAGTCAGCAATCAATTCAATATGCTTGTGTATCCCACTGCTATGAAGAAACATTCATCCTTCTTCAGCATGAGTAAACTCCTCATCCTGCTTCTACCAGGGGGCATTATTGGGCCCCAACAGCGAACATTAAAAGAAAGGAGGATTGCAGGCTAGAAAATTAACAAGGGGAAATGAGAGAGAAGGAAAACATTGTTCTAATCATTCTTTGAGTCTTTATAATTATGAATTTAAATCATTCCTTGAGGGTTATTATGGTGATAGCTGTATAATGAAGGCGTTGGCAGATTAGGGTAAGATATGTTGTTTCTAAGACTGTATATAAAGTAAATTTAGAAATAAACAGCAAGACAGTTGTTCCTTTTATAGAAAAACATCACTTGGATTTTAGTCTAGCAATTCAACAGCAATTCTTAAAAGGAAAGTGAAAACTCAAAGCCCTTTCCAAAGCAATCTAAAGCAGATTTAGGGTATTGAGCATGTTATTGTTTTGGTCATTGTTAATGGAAGTGGAGCTTTGAAGATGCATTATCCAGACGTTTATTATTATTATTGTTATTATTATCAAAACAAAATGCCTTTGGTATTACTGTTCATATTTAGAGCAGTTTAGCCATACTTTCAAATTCTAAATTCATAGTTCCTATAATTAAAAAATTAGTAGTTATAAAAGAAATCAACTTACTCTTAAAATTAAGTTTGAGAATCTTATCCAAATTTGAAATTCTATGTGCTACCACCCCACTTCTTAAACTCATTTGCATAAATACATAAATAAAATATCAATATTTTAAAAAAATAAATGGTAAGGTGAAATTCACATAAGCACAAAACAAACCATTTTAGAGAGAATAATTCAGTGCATTTAGTACCACACAATACTCTGCAACTAACTTCAGTTCCAAAGCATTTCTATCACTGCAAAGTAACCTCTTACCCATTAAGCATTTTCTTCTCATTCCCCACTTCCCCTATTGATGAGATAACACTGGTCCACAATGTCTATATGGGTTTATCTATTCTGAGTATTTTATGGATGGAATCATGTAATCTGAGACATTTTGTATCTAATTCCCTTCATTAGCATAGTATTTGGGAGGTTCATCCACAGTGTGGATACATCAGTATTACATTCACTTTTATATCAAAATAATATTGCTTTGTATGTATATGCAGTGCCACAATTTGTTTATCTATTCATCTGTTGATGAAAATTTGGGCTGTTTTCACCTTTTGACTATTATGGCTTATTCTGCTATACACAGGTGCGTACATGTACTTGTTTGAATACTTGTTTTCAAAATGCTTTTCGGTTTGTACCTAGGGATGAAATTGCAGAGTTTTATGGTAACTCTATTTTTAACTTTTTGAGGAACCATGAAATTGTTTTCTACAGAAACTGAACCATTTCTACCAGCAATATATGAGGATTCTAATTTTTCCACATTTTCATCAACACTTGTTATCCCCCACACCTTTTGTTATTATATTCATCCTAGTGGGTATAAAATTATGGCTTTTCTTTCATTTCTTCTTGTTAGTCCACTAGGGTATAGCTCATTGAGCAAATTAGTTCTTAGCACAATCATATAATATGGGATATTTTATGTATAACTTCCTTTATTAGTATAATATTCGGGAGGTTCATCCACATTGTGCTGTATACCAGTATTTCATTCACTTTTAGGTCAAAATAATATTCTGCCATAAAAAGAACAAAATTCTGTCATTCTTGGCAAAACAGATGAGATTGGAAGACATTATGTTAAGGGAAATAAGTCAGGCATGGAAAGATGAATACCACATGTTCTTACTCATATGTGGAAGCTAAAATTTTATCACATAGTGGTGGAGAGAAGAATGGCAGTTGCTAGAGGCTGCAAAGGGTAGGAAGGTAGGGAGAGCTTAGTTAATAGGTTCAAAATTAAAGCTGGGTGGAATTAGTAAGTTCTAGTGGTCTACAGCACTCTATGCTGACTATAGCGAATAAATCATTATACATTTTCAAATTGAAGAGAACTTTGAATGTTCCCAAAATAAAAAATGACAAATGTTTGAGGTGATGGGCATGTAAATTACCGTGATTTGATCAACATTTATATTTTAAGCCCTGTGAAATGAAATTTAAACTTTTAAAATTTATTTTATTCATTATAATTCTTCAAATGCCCATTCTATTCCCATATTCAAAAGACAAAATAAAAGGCCCTCACTGTTCTATTTTCCATATTCTTTTGCTTCAATTTGTAAGATGTAGGTAAAAATGCCTCAAAACACATAATTTAAAAAATTGAATGTGCCTTACATATTGAGAAAGCACCCTACTAAGACTTTTGTGGCTAATTAGAAAATTGTATGCACTAAAATGGGTTTTGTCCTTAATGCCCATGTGGTCAAATGGAAATGTAATTAAAGGAATTTGAGTGATAAGTAAATGATAACAACCACTGAGTGACAACTAATGGGGCACAATATCTTGCAAATGACCCTTTCTTTTCTATGAATTTTAGCTGTCCTAAGCCATGTCTCACTTTAAAATCAGAGCAGAACATTGGAAAAACAAATCTGGGCTCAAGTCTACCTTTAAATATTCCTAGAAAGTCAATGCCAGCTAGATACATAGAGAAGTTCCTCTGCCATTGTCTTAGTCCATTAGTGCTGCTTTATCAAAACATCTGAGACTCAGTAATTCATAAAAAAATAAAAATCTATTTCTCACATTTCTGGAAGCTTTAAAGTCCAATATCAGGGTGCCAGCAGATTCCGTGTGTGATATGGGCCCAATCTCTGCTTCAAAGATGCTGCCTTGATCACTTTGTCCTCACAGGGCAGAAGAAATGGAAAGGTGAAAAGGAGGAAGGCAGCTCCCTGAACCTCTTTTATATGGCATTAATCTCTTTAATTGTCTCTCAAGGGGCCTACCTCTTAATATCATCACGTTGAGGGTTAAGTTCCAACATGTGAATTTTGGAAAGGCACATGCATTAAAACTATAACAGCTATTAATAATATGATTATTTTAAGCATACATTAAATGAATCATGAATCCAAAATGCTGATTAATATATCAAGGGTGAGCCATTCCCTACATTCTATCTTTCCCCAAAGTTGCATATCTATTTTAATATTATCTAGAAACATGCTGGCTTCCAAGTTGACTCAGTGATTCTTCTGGCTACCCAAATCAATAAATATAATCTATCACATAAACACCCAATGACAAAACCACAATTATCTCAATAGAGGCAGAAAGGCCTTCAATAAAATTCAACACCCCTTCATGCTAAAAACTCTCAACCAACCAGGTATTGTTGGAAGGTATCTCAAAATAATAAAGGGCATTTATGACAAACCCACAGCCAATATCATACTCAATGGGCAAAAGCTGGAAGCACTTCCTTTGAAAACCGGCACAAGACAAAGATGCCCTCTCTCACCACTCCTACACAACAGAGTATTGGAAGTTCTGGCCAGAGCAATCAGGCAAGAGAAAAAAATAAAGTGTATTCAAATACAAAGAGATGAGTCAAATTGTCTCTGCAGATGACATGATTATATATTTAGAAGACCCCATCATCTCATCCCAAAATCTCCTTAAGCTGATAAGTAACTTCAGTGAAGTCTTAGGATACAGAATCAATGTGCAAAAATCACAAGCATTCCTATACACCAATAATAGACAGAAAGCCAAATCATGAGTGAACTCCCATTCACAATTGCTACAAAGAGAATAAAATACCTGGGAATTCATCTTACAGGGGACATGAAGGACCTCATCAAAGAGAACTGCAAAACACTGCTCGAGGAAATAAGAGAGGACACAAACAAATGGAAAAACATTCCTGGCTCATGGATAGGAAGAATCAATATCGTGAAAATGGCCATACCGTCCAAAGTAATTAATAGATTCAATGCTATTCCCAGCAAGCTACCATTGATTTTTTTCACAGAATTAGAAAAAACTATTTTAAAATTCATGTGTAACCAAAAAAAGAGCCCATATAGCCAAGACAACCCTAAGCAAAAAGAACAAAGCTGGAGATGTGCATGCTATATAACTTCAAACTATACTACAAGGCTACAGTAACCAAAACAGCATGGGACTGTACCAAACATACAGACCAATGGACCATAACAGAGAACTCAGAAATAACACTAGACATCTACAATCATCTGATCTTTGACAAAACTGATCAAAACAAGCAATGGGGAAATGATTCCCCATTTTATAAATGGTGTTGGAAAAACGGCTAGCCGTATGCAGAAAACTGAAACTGGACCACTTCCTTACACCTTATACAAAAATCAACTCAAGACAGATTAAAGAAACATAAGACCTAAAATCATAAAAACCATAGAAGAAAACCTAGGCAGTACCAATCAGGACATAGGCATGGGCAAAGATTTCATGACTAAAACATCAAAACTAATGGCAACAAAAGCCAAAATAGACAAATGGGATGTAATTAAGCTAAAGAGCTTCTGCACAGCAAAAGAAACTATCATCAGAGTGAACAGGCAACTTACAGAATGGGAGAAAATTTTTGCAATCTACCCATCTGACAAAGGGCTAATATCCAGAATCTACAAAGAACTTAAACAAATTTACAAGAGAAAAACAAACAACGCCATCAAAAAATGGGTGAAGGATATGAACAGACAATTCTTAAAAGCAAACATTTATGTGGCCAACAAACATCTGAAAAAAGCTCATTATCACTGATCATTACAAAAATGCAAATCAAAACCACAATGAGATACCATGTCATGCCAGTTAGAATGGCAATCACTATAAAGTCAGAAAACAACAGATGCTGGAGAGGATGTGGAGAAATAGGAATGCTTTTACATTGTTGGTGGGAGTGTAAATTAGTTCAGTCATTGTGGAAGACAGTGTGGCGATTCCTCAAGGATCTAGAACCAGAAATATCATTTGACCTGTAATCCCATTACTGGGTATATATACCCAAAGGATTATAAATCCTTCTACTATAAAAACACAGGCACATGTGTGTTTATTTGAGCATTATTCACCATAGCAAAGTCTTGGAACCAACCCAAATGTCCATCAATAATAGGCTGGATAAAGAAAATGTGACAAAAATCATTTTCCAAGATGGCTGAATAGGAACAGCTCTGGAGCGAAATTCCCAGGGAGAGTATCACAGAAGGCGAGTGATCTCCGCATTTCCAACTGAGGTACCAGGTTGAACTCAACAGGACTGGGGCTGGTTAGAGGGTCGCTATAGCCAAAGAGGGCACAAGGAGGCAATGTGGGGCACTGCCTCACACGGGAAATGCAACAAACTGGAGGAACCCACACACACACACAATGGAGGACATTGGGGACATTTCCAGCCACTTCAGCACTCCAGTTCAGATGCTGCACTTTTTCCACAGTCTTTACAGCTCACAGACCAGGAGATTCCCACCAGGCCAACAAGCATCATGGGTTTCCAGCACAGAACTTGGCAGCTGTTTCAGCCAGTGCTGCAGGTTTCCAGCACAAATCTGGATGGCTGTTTTATCTGGCACCCGGAAGGCCTGTGGGACAGAGCTGCCCAGTACCCTGAAAAAAAGGGGGCTGAAGGCAGGGAACCAAGTGATCTGGCTTGGCAGTTTCCACCCCAACAAAGACCAGCAAACTGAACCCCACTGGCTTGAGAGTTTTGCAGCAGCAGTTTGAGCTCAACATAGGACCATCAAGCTCAGTGGGGGAAAGGGCATCCACCATTACCCAGACAGTCCACCATTACTGAGGCAGTTCTAACCTTACCTGTGTAAACAAAACAACAGAAAGGATGGCCACTCATAGACCACATCTGAAAGTCACCAACTTCAAAGATAAAAGGTAGATAAATCCATGAAGATGGAAAGAAACCAAGGCAAAAAGGATGAAATCACCAAAAACCAGAATGCCTCTCCTCCTCCAAGGGATTACAACTCCTCACCAGTAAGGAAACAAAACTGGATGGAGAATGAGTTTGAGGAATTGACAGAAGCAGGCTTCAGAAGGTGGGTAATAACAAACTTCTCTGAGCTAAAGGAACAATGAAAGAAACTAAGAACCTTGAAAAAAGGTTAGACGAAATGCTAACTAGAATAACCAGCTCAGAGAAGAAGATAAATGACTTGATGGAGCTGAAAAACACAGCACAAGAACTTCAGAAAGCAAACACAATTTTCAATAGCTGAATTGATCAAGCAGAAGAAAAAATATCAGACTGAAGATTAACTCAATGAAATAAAACAAGAAGGCAAGACTAGAGAAAAAAGAAAGAAAAGAAATGAACAAACCCTCCAAGAAATATGGGATTATGTAAAAAGATCTAATCTATGTTTGACAGGTGTACCTGAATGTGATGGAGAAAATGAATCCAAGCTGGAAAACACTCCTCAGGATATTATCCAGGAGAACTTCCCCAACCGAGCAAGGTAGGACAACATTCAAACCCAGGAAATACAGAGAACACCACAAAGATATTCCTCAAGAACTGCAACCCCAGGGAACATAATCATCAGATTCACCAGGGCTGAAATGAAGAAAAAAATGCTAAGAGCAGAAAGAGAGAAAGGTTGGGTTATCCACACAAGGAAGCCCATAGGAATCACAGCAGATCTCTCAGCAGAAACCCTGCAAGCCAGAAGAAAGTGGGGTCAACATCCTTAAAGAAAAGAACTTTCAACCCAGAATTTCATATCCAGCCAAACTAAGCTTCATAAGTGAAGGAGAAATAAAATCCTTTACAGACAAGCAATTGCTGAGAGATTTCATCACCACCAGGCCTGCCTTACAAGAGATCCTGAAGGAACCACTAAGCATGGAAAGGGACAACCAGTAGCAGCCACTGCAAAAACGTACCAAATGGTAAAGAACATTGAAACAATGAAGGAACTGTATCAACTAACAGGCAAAACAACCAGCTAGTATCAAAATGGCAGGATCAAATCCACACATAACAATATTAACCTTAAATGAAAGCGGGCTAAATGCCCCAATCAAAAGATATAGACTGGCAAATTGGATAAAAAGTCAAGACCCATTGGTGTGCTGTATTCAGGAGACCCATCTCACGTACAAAAACACACATAGACTCAAAAAAGGGATGGAGGAAGATTTACCAAGGAAACGGAAAATAAAAAAATAAAAATAATAAAAATAAAATAAATAAATAAATAAATAAACATGAGGGGTTGCAATCCTAGTCTGATAAAAGAGACTTTAAGCCAATAAAGATCAAAAGAAAGAAAGTAGGCCATTACATAATGGTAAAAGGATCAATGCAACAAGAAGAGCTAACTTTCCTAAATATGTATGCACCCAATAAAGGATCACTCAGATACATAAAGCAAGTTCTTAAAAACCTACAAAGAGACTTAAACTCCCATACATAATAGTGGGAGACTTTAACACTCCACTCTCAATATTAGACAGATCAACAAGACAAAATTAACAATGATATACAGGACTTGAATTCAGATCTAGACAAAGCAGGCCTAACAGACATCTAAAGAACTCTCCACTCCAAATCCACAGAATATATATTCTTCTCAGCACCACATCACACTTACTCTAAAATTGACCGCATAATTAGAAGTAAATCACTCCTCAGCAAATGCAAAAGAACAGAAATCATAACAAACAGTCTCTCAGACCACAGTGCAATCAAATTAGAACTCAGGATTAAGAAACTCACTCAAAACTGCACAACTACATATAAACTGAATAACCTGCTGAATGACTACTGGATAAATAATGAAATCGAGGCAGAAGCAAAGATGTTCTCCAAAACCAGTAAGAATGAAGACACAACGTACCAGAATCTCTGGGACACAGTTAAAGCATGGTCCAGAGGAAATTTATAGCACTAAACACCCACATGAGAAGAGAGGAAATACCTAAAATTGACACCCTATCATCACAATTAAAAGAACTAGAAGAGCAAGATCAAACAAATTCAAAAGCTAGCAGAAGATAAGAAATAACTAAGATCAGAGGAGAACTGAAGGAGAGACATAAAAAAAGCCTTCAAAAAATCAAAAAAATCCAGAAGCTGGTTTTTTGAAAAGATCAACAAAATAAATAGACCACTAGCCAGACAAATAAAAAAGAAAAGAGAGAAGAATCTAATAGATGCAATAAAAAATGATGAAGGGGATATCACCACCAATTCCACAGAAATATAAACTACCATCAGACATTAGTAGAAACAAATCTATGCACATAAACCGGTAAATCTAGAAGAAATGGATAACTTCCTAGACACCTACACCCTCTCAAGATGAAACCAGGAAGAAGTTGAATCCCTGAGTTGA
This sequence comes from Cebus imitator, assembly GCF_001604975.1. Lineage (NCBI taxonomy): Eukaryota > Metazoa > Chordata > Mammalia > Primates > Cebidae > Cebus > Cebus imitator. The sequence continues at coordinate 3,068,473 of NW_016107445.1, forward strand.
ATAACATGGTCTGACATTGAGGTAGTAATTAATAGCCTACCAACCAAAAAAAGTCAAGGTCCAGATGTGTTCACAGCCAAATTCTACCAGACTTACTTACAGGAGATGTTACCATTCCTTCTGAAACTATTCCAAACAATACAAAAAGAGGGAATTCTCCCTAACTCATTTTATGAGACCACCATCATTCTGATATCAAAACCTGGCAAAGACACAACTAAAAAAGAAAATTTCAGGCCAATATCCATGATGAACATCATTGCAAAAACTTCAGTAAAATACTGGCAAACTGAATACAACAGCATATCAAAAAGCTTATCCATCACGATGAAGTTAGCTTCATCCCAGGGATGGAAGACTGGTTCAACATACAAGAATCTATAAACGTATTCCATCACATAAACAGAACCAAAGACAAAAACCACATGATTATCTCAATAGATGCACAGAAGGCCTTCAACAAAATTCAACAGCCCTTTATGCTAAAATCTCTCAATAAACTAGATATCAATGGTACGTATCTCAAAGTAATAAAAGCTATTTACAACAACCCACAGCCAATATGATACTTAAGGGACAAAAACTGGAAGCATTCCCTTTGAAAACTGGCATTAGACAAGGGTTTCCTCTCTAACCATTCCTATTCGACATAGTATTGAAAGTTCTAGCCAGAGCAATCAGGAAAGAAAAAGAAATAAAGGGTATTCAACCAGGAAAAGAGGAAGTCAAACTGTCTTTATTTGGAGATGACATGATTGTATATTTAGAGGACCCCATCGCCTCAGCCCAAAATCTCCTTAAGCTGACAAGCAACTTGAGCAAAGTCTCAGGATATAAAATCAATGTGCAAAAGTCACAAGCATTCCTATACATCAATAACAGACAAACAGCCAAATCATGAGCAAACTCCCATTCACAATTGCTACAAAGAGAATAAAATACCTAGGAATACAACTAACAAAGGACATGAAGGACCTCTTCCAGGAGAACTACAAACTACTACTCAAGGAAATAAGAAAAGATACAAACAGATGGAAAAACATTCCATGCTCATGGTTAGGAAGAATCAATATTGTGAAAATGGCTATACTGCCCAAAGTAATTTATAGATTCAATGCTATCACCATCAAGTTACCATTGACCTTCTTCACAGAACTGGAGAAAACAACCTTAAGCTTCATATGGAACCAAAAAAGAGCCCACACAGCCAAGACAATCCTAGGCAAAAAGAACAAAGCTGGAGGCATCATGCCACCTGACTTCAAATTATGCTAAAAGCCTACAGTAATCAAAACAGCATGGTACTGGTACCAAAACAGAGATATAGACCAATGGAACAGAACAGAGGCCTCGGAAATAATGCCACACATCTACAGCCACCTGATCTTTGACAAACTGGACAAAAACAAGCAATGAGAAAAGGATTCTCTGTTTAATAAATAGTGTTGGGAAAACTGGATAGCCATATTACAGAAAGCTGAAATTGGACCCCTTCCTTACACCTTATACAAAAATTAACTCCAAAAAGATTAAAGATTTAAACATAAGACCTAACACTATAAAAACCCTAGAAGAAAATCTAGGCAATACCATTCAGGACATAGGCATAGGCAAGGACTTCATGACTAAAACACCAAAAGCAATGGCAACAGAAGCCAAAATAGACAAATGAGATCTAGTTAAACTTAAAACCTTCTGCACTGCAAAAGAAACAATCATTAGAATGAACCAACAGCCAACAGAGTGGGAAAAATTTTTTGCAAGCTACTCATCTGACAAAGGACTAACGTCCAAAATAACAAAAAACTTAAACAAGTTTACAAAAAAAAAAAAA
>NW_016107445.1:3070326-3095231 GCF_001604975.1 Cebus imitator
CAAAAGAAGATATTTATGCGGCCAACAAACATATGAAAAAATGCTCATCATCACTGGTCATTAGAGAAATGCAAATCAAAACCACATTGAGATCCCATCTCACTCCAGTTAGAATGGTAATCATCAAAAAATCTGGATGCTGGAGATGATGTGGAGAAATAGAAACAATTTTACACTGTTGGGTGTGTAAATTAGTTAGACCATTGTGGAAGACAGTGTGGCGATTCCTCAAGGATCTAGAAATAGAAACACCATTTGACCCGGCAATCCCATTAGTGGGTATACACCTGAAGGATTATAAATGGATCTACTATAAAGACACAGGCACACATATGTTCATTGCAGCACTGTTTACAATAGTAAAGACTTGGAACCAACCCGATGCCCATCCAAGATAGAATTCATAAGGAAAATATGGCACATATGCACCATGGAATACTATGCAGCCATAAAAAAGGGTGAGTTTATGTCCTTTGCAGGGACATGGATGCACCTGGAAACCATCATTCTCAGCAAACTGACACACGAACAGAACACCAAACACCTCATGATCTCACTGGTAAGTGGGTGTTGAACAATGAGAACACAGGGACACAGGAAGCAGAACATCACACACTGGGGTTTGTTGGGGAGTTGGGGGCTAGGGGAGGGAGAGTGGGGGGTAGGGAGGGATACATTAGGAGAAATACCTAATATAAGTGATGGGGGGAATGGAGGCAGCAAACCACCATGGCATGTGTATACCTATATAACAATCCTGCAAGATGTGCACGTACCCCAGAACTTAAAGTATAATAAAAAAAAATGTGGCACCTATACACCATGGAATACAAAGCAGCCATAAAAAAGTATGAGTTCATGTCCTTTGTAGGGACATGGATGAAGCAGGAAGCCATCATTCTCAGCAAACCTACACAAGAACAGAAAACCAAACACTGCATGTTGTCACTTATAAGTAGGAGTTGAACAATGAGAACACATGGACAAAGGGAGGGGAACATCACATACTGGGGCCTGTCAGAAGTTGGGGGGCTAGGGGAGGGATAGCATTAGGAGACATATCTAATGTAGTTGACAGGTTAGGGTGCAGCAAACCACCATTGCACATGCAAGCCTAGATAGCACAGAAATAAAAAGTTTTTACTTTTATTTCACTTATTTATGTATTCATCCAAAAATAGCTTAAATGTCTTAGAGGTCTAGGTACCATTCTAGGCATTAAGATTCAAAAAGAATCCAACACAATCCTAGCCCTTAGGGAGCTCACAGTCTAAGGGGATAATCACATAATTAAATTAATAGTTATGGTATGCTACATTAAGTGCTAAGACCATCATACACTTAACATATTGTAAGAGAAGAGAAAGAATAATAACTTAGGAAGAGTCATGAACATTTTCTAGATAGAAGAGGATCTTTAACTAAATCTTGTAGAACAAATAAAGCAGGATAGTATAACTGAAATTCTTTCTATGCATATGATACCTTTGTTGCCCAAGAATGTCTGACCTGCTCTTTCTCATCAGCTACCACAACACATAATCTTTTATCCCAGCTCCCGTTCACTGTCCTGAAGCTTCCATTGATGGTAGGCATAGTGCCATATTCTCATCCAGAACACAGGATGATAAAATTTGAACATCATCTAGAGGGTCACAGTTGTTCTTATTAATTGATTAAATGGAAGATTCAAGAATACGTATACACAGACCTCCACCAAAGTCAATGCTATCTTTTTAAAAAATTATGTAGTATTTTGGCACTGATAACAACTGACAAATGAATATAAAATTAAGGCTAACTGTAGATCATTGGCAGTGATATATTAAGATAAAAAACACCCATGACCTAGACCAATTTATCATGAATAAATTTCAATTTAATAAAGTTAGTCAGCATTACCAATAAAAAATTAATTACCGGGCTATAATCTTAAAATTATATATTTAATAGGAATCCAAATAGAAAATTTTGAGATTTATAAACCATACATTTGCCAAGAAATTAAACATTATTACTTTTTTCCTGTATTAAATTCCTATTGTGTTTTCATTTTTCTGTGTTATTTTCTAGATTTGTTGACCTTTGTTTAATCATTATGAATGGTATAACTGTACATCTTCTCTCTGTGAGAAATCATTTACATCTGTTAAGAGAATAATAGGCTTTTGCCTGCTTAAAAATTCACAATGCTAATATGAGCACACACATGAGCACCTGTGCGTGCACACATACACACAGGCACACACAAAAGATTGCATCTCTATGCTGCCCGCATCTATTGCAAAATCTAATTGTAACCATTAGCAGCCTTCAGAGTAATTAAAATTTGTTTCTATATCATTAATTTTTTTTGAAAACATTGAGTAACTAAGACCTATAACTAGGCTTGGGGAATTCATGTACAATTGTGATTTGTCTTACCTCAAACTAATGTTATAAATTTATTCCTTTTGCTTGTCCTGCAGCACTTTCAGGGATTATATTTGTTATTTTATGTGATATTTGAGGTGGGAAAACTTTAAAGACTTTCCTAATCACTTCTGAAGTACTCTAAAGAGTAAATTCAGTTGGAACAGGTATCTCTCTTGAAAGAAAGATTTACTCCACCCAGAAAACTGAAGCAAATTCATATTAGTTTACATATTCGCATTGTTTATTTTACATATTTCAAGCTGCCTAAGCCAATTATATTGTTAAATAAAATTTAAAAGTCTTGAGGTAGAAAATGAAATAAAATAAAGATAAATAGGACATAAAGCGAATACATGATTATGTATATTTGTTTTTCTCATCTTGTTTAGAACCAAAATGTAATAAATATATTAATTATGGCCCATAAATTATATAATGGAAGCATTAAGGAGAAATATGATTCTATTTTAGAAAAGCTGATATTTTGCCCAGCAATAAAATGGGAAAAATGATATCTACTTAATAAATTATTTTGTGACCATTAAATGATATGATGTGGGTAAACTACTTATACAAGGGTGTGTAAAAAGTATAAGTTCAAAAATTAATAAATAATTTCAATGGAATAAACTATAAGTTTTTATAAAAATTCTGCCTGTTAATATAAAAGAATTATTAGAATGGTCCACAGACTACCAAAGTTTAAAGATAATAAAATATAAATGATTAAAAGTCTCATTGAATAAATTCTCACTAAAACTTTTACAAAATATATTGCGGAAAAAAGATTAGACATCTGATAAAGTGAGCAGAAAGGAGGAAGTGAGTTTTAATAGCCAAAGAAATAATAATTTATTTATATTTTATTGGCAATAAAAGCTTGGTCTTTGGGGTAAAAAATTAAGATGGCAACTGTGCCTTTAACTGTGAGGGGATAAATATAATCTTAAGGGTAGGTGGCTATTGTTGGCTTAGAATGCACAATGTAAGTGTGTTGTATTTCAAACACATTGCTAAATTAGTCTGAATTTAAAATCATCAGGACTTTAGGAATTTCCACTAGTTGTCAGTGGAAGAACTGGTAAATAATGATGCACGAATAGAAAAGTCTCTCAAAATAAAATAAGCTCTGAAAAGTATCAAGTAGAAGATCTTAGACCAAGGATATCAGTATTTTTGTGGGGGATAGTCAGTCGACTTCAGGAAAGAGATGTCTAATGACATTCAAAAATATACATTACTGCCGGAGGTATGTGATGTTCCAATGACCCATAACTCAGACCAGCAGGAAAATCTGTCACTTTGTATTTTCTTTTTGCTGCTCTAACAAATTACCACAAATTTAGTGGCTTAAAAAAACACAAATTATTCTCTTATATTTATGGAAGGTAGATGTCCAATATGAGTATTGTGGGGCTAAAATCATGGTTGTAGCAAGGCTACCTTTTTCTGGAAGTTCTAGGAAAGAATTCCTTCCTTGCTTCTACTTTCTTCTAGAGGCTTCTAGTGTTCTTTCTTCTCTCTCTTTTATTATTTTATTTTATTTTATTTTATTTTATTTTATTTTATTTTATTTTACTTTATTTTTGAGATGGAGTTTTGCTCTTGTTGCCCAGTCCAGAGTGCAAATGTGTGATCTCAGCTCACTGCAACTTTTGCCTCACAGATTCAAGCGATTCTCCTGCCTCAGCCTCCTGAGTAGCTGGGATTAAGGGGTGTGCTACTACACCCAGCTAATATTTTGTATTTTTAGTAGAGATGGATTTTCACCATGTTAGTCAGGCTAGTCTCAAATTCCTGACCTCATATGATTTCCCCTCCTCAGCCTACCAAGGTGCTGGGATTATAGGCATGAGCCAACATGCCCGGCTGCATCCTTTCATTTGTAGTTACATTATTCCAATTTCTGCTTCCATCATCATATTGCCTTTCCTGCTACTAATTCTAATCATTCTGTCTCTCTTACCAGGAGACTTGTGGTTACACTGGACCCACCCTGATAACCTAACATATTCTCCTCATCTCTGGGTTCTTAATTTAATGAAATATACAAAGTGCCTTTTATCATGTAAGGTAACACATCCATAGATGCCAGTAATTAGGATGTGGATATTTGGTGGCAGGAAGGAGACATTATCTAGTGTAGCACACATACATTAATAGCTTCGGGTTAGAAATATTTTGATGAAAAGTAGGAACAATCTCTAAAACAGGAAAAGCAGTGTAAACAATAGACAGAAAAAAAATTAAAATAAGAAAGACAGAAAATCAATTGAAGCAAAAAAAAAAAGCAGTAAGTTTTGAACATAAAAAATGAAAACTATTTAAAACTTTTAGGTAGACTTGCAGGCATTTCAAGGATATCAGGATGATGAAAGGAAACACTGTGATTTTTCCAATATAAGAGATTAAGGACAAAGCAACTGAATTTAAATGTTATGGAAAAGAGTAACACAAAAATCCCAAATGATAGAATTTTGAGTTAGATAAGGAATGCAAATACTAGCAATAGCTGAAAAATAAATATTTCTATAGTATCATTTACAACAACTGAAAGGTATTTGGGAACAGTCATAATTCAGCTCTCCCCAGGCTTTTTCTTAGGAGGACATCCATAGAAACTGATAATATGTTCATAGCAACTGGGACAAAAATAATACGAACTGGAAATGACAGGTCAAATATCACCAGCCACCACATGGCTGCCAGGCTGCCCTGAGGCCTAATGCACCAATATCCTCACATTCTGAAATAGCGGTGTGAGGAGCTCCTCACACCCACTCCTCAGCAAAACAACCCTCGCTGTTGAAAAATCATTCCAAATAAAATTAACAACTGAAAAACAATTACAGCAATCATTTAAAGACTAGAAATTGTTCTAAGGGAAAATAGCAAATACAAAAACATTCATTCAAAAAAATTGACTAAATCTGAACAAGAACATCAAGAGTCTGTGGTACTGAAAACATGACCTACTCCTTCCTGCCAATACAAGCTCAGCATGGTGCAAACTCTGCTCTGGGTTGATATGGCCAAGAAGACGGAGCTCACTCTCCCACCAGCTCTCAGCCAAAAATACTACAGTACCACCAGAAAGAGGCCCAGCACCAGCATTGCTTATCCCTGTCCCTGAAATGGGAGAAATTCTCTCATCCCTCCCACCACAGGGCAGGTCATGGGGAGTTTTTTTGAGCTCTGATCCCACGGCAGCGTCTAGGGGTGAATGTTTACACCTCCAGAAGCCCCAGTGGGCACATTACACAGTGCTCCTTGGGTTTTGCCGTTGCAAGCAGCTTGTGTTAATCAGCTCAACTGGACCCTGTGTCTTACCTCAAGGGCAGAGGTCTTTCTGTATGCCAGGATTTTGCCTTGGTGTACAGATCACATGTGGGCTTGGAGGATGGGTGCAAGTTTTATTGACTGGAGGTAGCTGTCACTGAGGTGGATGGGGAGGTCACAAGGGGGATGGAGTGGGCAGGCGATCTGCCCCTGAAGTCAGGCCGCCCTCGCCCAGCACTAGACTCTCCTACCACCCCCAGCCGAATTCCAGGTCCTCCCACTGTGGATGGCCTGTTGGCATCTACTGGTGCCTGTCAGTGTGCTCTTCCACTCTCCTGTTCCTCTTTATGTCCAGCCACGTGTGTGTGTGTCTCCTAGGGTCTTGGGGTTTGTACAGGCACAGGATGGGAAGTATGGTGGGCCAGAATGATCTTGGAAAATGCAACATTTGGGTGTGAAAACAGGAGTGGCTGTCCTCACTTAGGTCTGTGGGCATGCGCCAGCCCAAGGGTTCTCTATCCAGCACTTCCTTCCCCCTCTCTATCCCCCAACCCCGTATCATTCTGTGCTCTACTGTCGTGGAGAATAAATTCCAGCTAGCTAAGTTTATCTGAGAAATTGAGGATTCCTTTTGTCCACTGAGCCCCGACTTGTGGGGTAAGGGGTCTTCTCCAGGCACAGCACACTGAGAATACTGGGGCTCTAATTGCTCTTGCTCAACTTACTTGCAGAATAGAAGACCCACACTGGGAGATGCAGCCAAGAAGACTAGGATTGAATGCCTCTGTCATAAAGCAGGAGTGTCACTCACAAAGGAGTGAGCCTTTTTCTCCACCCCTAGCTCGGAATAGTGACTCAGAGTTTTTGCCCAGGGGTAGAGGCAGAGGATAAGAAAAAAGAACTCTAAGTTCTCTCCAAAGTAACAGTTTACTTGGAACAAAGTGTGAAGAAGTTTAAGTCTAAGGCGTCCTATGAAGATTTTGGTGGTAAGCAATCAGGAGAAAGCTGATAGCCACATGAAAGCAAAGAACTTAATTGTAGGCCAATAGTTTACTAAAGAAAACCAGGAAAAGAGATAACTAAGAAAAGCTCTCCTTGGATTAGAACAAAACACAGACTGACCTCAAAAACTACCCCTGCAAAGGACCCCAAATTTAATCTGATCAGACTGCAAAGCAATCTATAACCCAAGGCATTATCAGAAGGAATAGGGCAATCAGTCAGCAATTAGAGGAGGCTAATAGCTGGACTTGATACAACCTGGGAATTAACCAAACTACCAGGTAAAGGGCACAGTCTGCCAGGCTGTCAAATCTTCCCAAAACCTCTGACCTCTACTACAAAGAATTAGGGTCTAAGCATAAAGTTAGAAAGAAGAGTTTACACAAGACTATCCTCACTTATGACACTAAGTTTGGGGTGTTACTGATTGAACTGTGTTCCTCTAACATTTATATGTTGCAGTCCTAACCACGAATGTAACCGTCTTTGGCGATAGGTCCTTTATAGAGGTAATCAAGGTTAAATGAGGTCATGGGGTGGTTCCCTAATCCAACATGACTGGTGCTCTTATATGAAAAGGAAGAGACACCAGGGAAGTACAATCAGAGAGAAAAGGCTGTGTGAAGACATAGCAAGAAGATGGCCATCTGAAAGCCAAGGAGAGAAGCCTCAGGAGAAAAAAAAACCTTTGTCACCTTGATCTTGAACTTTCAGCTTCCAGAATTGTGAGAAAATAAATTTCATTTGTTTAAACAACCAGTCCATGATACTTTGTTATGGCATCCCTAGCAAACTAATACAGGAGGATTCTCAAAACTACCTTCGGTTTCAATTTTTCACTGTAAAGACTCACAAAACATAAATATATAAATTATATAAAGTAATAATTATAACAATATCATGCTTTGTTTATAAATAAATTTATTTATTTATACATATATGTATATATGTGTGTGTGTGTATATATATATATACACACACACACATACATACATATATATGGCCAGGTGCAGTGGCTCACTCCTGTAATCCCACCACTTGGGGAGGCCAAGGTGGGCAGATCAGGAGGTCAGGAGTTTGAGACCAGCCTGACCAACATGGTGAAATCCAGTCTTTACTAAAAATACAAAAATTAGCCGGGAGTGGTGGCACAGGCCTGTAATCCCAGCTACCCAGGAGGCTGAGGCAGGAGAATTGCTTGAAACCAGGAGCCGGAGTTGCAGTGAGCTGAGATCATTCCACTGCACTCCAGCCTGGGCAACAGAGCAAGACTCCATCTCAAAAAAAAAAAAAAAAATATATATATATATACACACACACACACACACACACACACACACACACACACATACTATATACAACAATAATAGCACAAAACAAGGTAAGAAGAAATACAACTATATAAGAGTAATGTTTCTATATATTACTGGAATTAAATTAGCACACATCTTAAGTAGATTCAATTAAATTAAGAGACATAAGGTAAATCTTAAAGCAACTAATAATAATTACTCAAAAATATTGTGAAAAATTATTAATTAAAATATTACACTAGAAAATATTTACAATGCAAGAAAGGCAATAAAGGATGATTAATGGAACAAAAAAATGAGATATATAGAAAACAAAAAGCAGTGGGTGGAGATAAACTCAACTCTAATGATAATAAAATTAAATTTTAGTGGATGAAATAACCCAATCCAAAGCAGAGACTGTCAGACTGGATATTAAAAAGATGGAAATTGACTATGTCTTCTTAAAGGCAACACACCATAGAATCAAAACTGCAAACCGAATGAATATAAAAGGAAAGAGTAAAATATGTCATGCAAACAAAACCTTAAGAAAGCCTAATATCAGACAAAACATACTTCAAACAAAAAAGTTACTAGTGGAAAAATAGGGATTTATTATTGAAAAACATTTAATCCATCAGTAATATTTAACAATTATAACATATGCATATAATAAAAGATTATGTATCTATTGATATGTCATATCAATAGAATAAAGGACAAAGGCCACATATTCATTCAATAGATGCAAATCAAAATATTTTATAAAACCCAACATCATTTAATGTGAAAAATCTGCATCAAATTAGTCAACAGAAAAGACCTTCTTCAATCTGATAAAGGCATCTACAAAAAGCCAAATGAATGTCACACACAATAGTGAAAGACTGAACGCTGGTCCTCTAAGATTAGAAATAAGGATGTCTGCTCTTATTACTTCTACTCAGCATTGTGCTAGAGGTTCTAGCCACGGCAATTATTCAAGAAAATAAAATGAAAATCATCTAGGCTGGTATGGAACTCCTGACCTACAGTGATCTGTCCGCCTTGACCTCCAAAGAGCTGAGATTACAGACGTAGAGGTCAGGAGTTCCATATCAGCCTGGCCAACGTGGTGAAACTCCATTTACTTAAAATACAAAATTAGCTGGGTACGGTAGCAAGCACCTTAATCCCAGCTACACCAGAGGCCGAGGCAGGAGAATCGCTTGAACCTGAAATGTGGCGGTTGCAGTGAGCTGAGATCATGCCACTGCACTCCAGCTTGGGTGACAGAGCAAGACTCCAACAGCAAGAAAGGAAGGGAGTGGCGGGGAGGGGAGGAAAGAAAGGAAGAAAAGGAAAAAATACAAAAAAATAAAATAAAATTGGACCTCTTTCTCGTATCACCTACAAAAATTAACTCAAAATAAATTTTAGACCTAAACATAACAGCTAACAGTAAAGAAATCTTAAAATATGTATGTATACGTAAGTCTTTATGGCCTTGAGTTAGTCATAAACCCTAGTAAAACACCCAAAAGTGACAAATGAAAAAGTAAGTAAACTGGACTTCTCAAAATTAAAACTGTGTTTCAAAGGATAGCATCAAGAAAATAAAAGGACAACACATAAAATGGAAAAATGTTTTCAAGTCATGTATCAGATAAGAAACTTGTATTTAGAATAAAGAAATATCATTGTATCTAGAATGTATAGCAATCTTAAATTTAATAATAAAAAGACAAATTTTAAAATAGGCAAAGTATTTAAACAGACATTTCCTCAAGGAAGATGTATAAATGGTCAATAAGCACATGAAAAGATGTTCAACATTATCAGCCACTTTTAATGGCAAAAACCACAATGACTTTTACACCAATCCAATAAATCGAAACCATAATAAGCTATCACTGCATACCCACTGATATGGCTTTTATCAAAACAAAGAGATTATAAAAAATGATGTGTGGACATAAAAAAGTGTGTAAAAGAATGTGGAGAAATTTGAACCCTCATACACTCATTATTGATGGGAATGTAAAATAGCGCAGCCACTTTGGAAAACAGTTTGACAATTTTTCCAAAGGTTATACATAGAGTTACCATATGACCTCAAGATTTCACTTCTAGGTATATTCCAAAGAGGAATAAACATATATATTCACACAAAAACTTGTACATCAATATTCATAAAAGCAGTATTTATAATGTCAAAAATGTGGAAACAAACCAAAGATTTATCAACAGAGAATGGATAAACAAAGTGCGGTATATTCATACAATGAAATTTTATTCAGCAATAACAATGTTTGAAGTACTAGTACATACTAAGACATACATGAACCTTACAAATATTATGTTAATGAATTAAAGTAGTCAGAAAAGACTACATATTGTATGATTTCGTTTATAGGAAATGTCTGGAATAGGGAAATAATTAAAGATGCAAAAAGATTTGTAGTTGCCTAGGACTTGGAGTTGTGGGGAGGAAGGCAGCAAATCACACTGCCAGGTGTGTTCCTATGCAACAATTTTGCATGTTCTTCACATGTACCCCAAAACCTAAAATACAATAAAATAAATAAAAAAAAAAAAAAAAAAAGAAAAAATGGAGAATTACTTCTAAAGGGTACTCCATTTTTTCTAAATTTGATTTTGGTGATGGCTGCACAACTCTGTAAGTATACTAAAAACCATAGAATTGTACATAATTATATGGTATGAGAAGTATATCTCAAAGAAGCTGATATACATAGTATACATATATACACACATATATATTTATATATGCATGTTTACATAGTCATGCATTCATTAATTATGGGATATGTTCTGATAAATACATTGTTAAATGATGTCATCATTGTGTGAACATCATAGTGTACTTACACAAACCAGATGAAATCACCTACTACATACCTGGGCTATGTGGCATAGCCCATTGCTCCTAGGCTACAAATCCACACAGCATGTTACTGTATTGAATACTATAGGCAATTGCAACACAGTAGTATTTATGTATCTAAACATATCTAAACATAAAAGAAGTTCAGTAAAAATACGACACTATAATCTTATGAGACCACAGTCATATATGTAGTCCACGGTTGCCCAAAATATCATATGAGGAACATGACTGTATATGAACCATACATGATGTTTTGATCAACATATGTGTGTGTATACACACACACAGACACACACACATATTGCATAACATAGCAGAAGAAATTATTGATGAAGCTTGGTTATATATTTTCTCCTGGAATCAGCTGGATCCAGTAAAAGTACAAATTGTTTGATATCATTAAAACAATCATACAAGCTGAAGAGAAACATATTTTATCTTTTTTATTATTAAAACAAAAGTCTACACTTGGCAAAGAAACTGTACTACATTCCAAGATGAAAAAAATAACATATAAAGATTAATGGGAAAACCTGAATTCTTATATTTAGAAAACAAAAATTGACATTTTGGGAGGCTGAGGTGGACGGATCAAGAGGTCAAGAGATCAAGACCATCCTGGCCAACATGGTGAAACCCGGTCTCTACTGAGAAAACAAAAATTAGCCATGTGTGGTGGCACGCACCTGTGGTGCCAGCTACTTAGGAGGCTGAGGTGGAAGAATCACTTGAACCCAGGAGGTGGAGGTTGCAGTGAGCCGAGATTGTGTCACTGCACTCCAGCCTAGCAACAGAGCAAGACTCCGTCTCAAAGAAAAAAAGAAAGAAAATTAAAATTGGGATAGATGTCACAGAACTCCATGAATGTCTATGTTACAACTAAGGTCAACATAATACAAATGAATGATTTTGTAAATCAATAAGATAATTTAAAGATAAATATAATGACATCTATTGAAATAATTAAATGGAAAGGATTCATTAGCCCAAAATATGATACCAGCAGAAAAAAAAATTATTATATTCAAAAAGAGACAGTAAGTCCTTGATGGACTTGCAAATATAGTGACCTCTAGAGTTTATTTTGGGGTGCCAACAAAGCTCTCCTTCATTGATAAAACCCAGATGGATAAGTCAAGTTTCAGACTCAGAGAGGTCACTCTCATTTTTAAATAGATTAGTCAAGTATGCTATTAGATATACCAGTCTGAAGTTCAAAGAAGAGCTCTGGGCTGAAGGTATACATTTGGGAGGAATTTACACAGAATTTAAAGCCATGAAACTGGATGAGATCACCAAGGGAGTATATATAAAGAGATCAGTGTAATTAACAAAGTGTAAAGAGACGTAGGTAGTATATATGGAAAATAATATGATAAATATAATCTATGATTTACCAAATAATGTATTTGAAGGGATAATTCCTAATATTGAGTTGATCAGAAACCAAGTACAGTTCATGGCATTTGAGTTCAGGGTTAAGAAATAGTTATTGGCAGTTCACTAGATGGAAAATGGAATGAGAGGCATTATATTAAAATTTAATTTCACAGTAAAGACTGAGAGATAAGATTTGAGATTGGTACTTTGCAGGCTTACCTCCCAAGAAGTTGGAAAATGCAAGTTTCTCTGACAATTGGCTATAGTATAGCCCTGTAAAAATGCAATCTATTCTGGTCAACGGCAAGTCTTACACAACTCTATCATGTCAGGGGAGGGTCTCGACTTCCCAGTACTGGTTGTTGAGATAGAAAATCTTGATTCCAGTTTCAAATATCACACAGCTGAGACCACAAGTCTCCCATGGCCTGATATCATGCCAGAGAAGGAGCTAAAGTGCATCCAATGAGATAGAGCAAAATTAAGACCAGGTTTCCTTTGGGAGGAAATGAGTGGATGAAGTTATGAAGAGACATAAATTGCTCTGTATACTTTTTAGCACATTTTAAATTTCATATACTGTGCATGTATTGCCTAGACAATTTTTTTTTCTAAAAGTGCCTAAGTATCTACATTTTTGACAATGAAAAGCACTGACACCATCTTATGTTTAGATAAAGCAATGTTCTCATGAGATAAGAGAAACTTGAAACTTCTGTTTGCTGTCTAATTAAGTACAAACCATTTAGTATACATTATTAATCTGCTTCTCTCCAATATCCCAGCTAGACACTTTCTCAAGTAACTTTACCCATTTCAAAGTTATAAAATCACAGTTTAAACTCTTCCTAGATTTATTTGAAAGCTTTCAGCCTGATGTGAAAAATGAAACCTTATTATGAAGTTAATTTTGTCCTTGCTGAGGCTGACTTTTCTGCTTGCTTTGGAGATTCTGCACCTTTTAAAAGATACAAATGAAATCAGCAATTATTTTAATTTTTTATGTTGCTTGTTCTTTTCACTTTATGGTATTTTCTAATAACTTATTTAGTAATCTGTGAAATGTTTTGATTCAACATTATAGTTAGAAAGATTCAGTTTTTAAATTAAATGTAGGAAATCCAGTTATATTCACTATTTACAATAACACCTCCTCTATGCCTAGATACATGATATGTACTAAGTGGTCTTGCCCTTTTATCAAACTCAGAAAATAATGTTTTTCTTCTTTTCTTTTCAGTCAGTGAATCATTAATGCCTAATTCTAACAGTTCTGAAAGGTAAATGGGCCTCAATGTTTAAAAATATAGGGTCACCCAGTCTCTTGACCAACCAACAGAGGTAGCCCACACTAGATATATGCACGGCAAATAAAGGTAAAAGGAAAGTGAGAGTATTGTGCCAATGGTATTTAAAACAGGCCTGTTGTATTCTATTGTATAAGGGAAGTGGGAATGTGTTGCTCCACTACAGATGTAACGTCACTGGCAACAGCAACCATTTCTAAGCACCATCATTCCTCCTTCCACATGTGCCAAATGCATGATGCATTTTATCTCTTGAATCACTACAACACTTATGAGGCAGATACCATTATTATCCCTACTCTGTTCTGAAAATAATCCTAAACTCATATATCCAGAAAATTTGGCAAAGCCAGAAAATTTGGAGGATATGTTCTTAAGTACTGTACTAGGCAGCTTCCCAGCAAAGTATAGGAATGAGGATACTCTCACTTGGAATAGTTATCTGCACACGGCAATGTTATAGATATACTAATGACAGGGAGACATAAATGGACACCTTTTCCAGTTGCAGCAAAATGACAAGTAGGTCTACACCACAGTTCTTTTGAGATCCAAATTATCACTGCAAGGGCATACTTCTCACTTATCATAAACACAATTACGGATTGAGAAAAAAAACTATTCTGTGCTGTTTTGGTGTATTAGGTATGTGAACAGTATGCTGAAGAACCCAACTGCATAGGATTTGTTTCCTCTTCAACGATCTTTGGCCTATCTATATCTTTAGCCATGAGCAAACAGCTACATATGAATTTTTATCAGATAACGTGTTCATATCCGTAAGACGTTTCCCCAGCACTTTTATTGACATCTTGGCCTAATCCACATATTTACTCAGGAAAAATAATATGTACAAATCTCTAAAATAAAATTGTCTAGGAAATAGCATTATTTATAAGCATAACTTGACAGCTCCATATTCACATCCCATTATGGTATCCATGGTGCAATATATTTTAAGATAGCCTTCATGTTTATCTTTACATTTACAAAATAAATGATAATTCCGGGAGTTTACTGTGCAGATAAGCTATGAATGTGTAATATTTCTGTTTCCGTGAACATTTCTCACCATATTTGGTTATGGGATCTATAGCTCCTTTGTTTCCTGTACTAAGTAAACCCCTCACCAAGACAGTTGATTACTGAATTAAAATCTGAGGAGAGAAAGAAATAAATTTCTGCACTGTTTGTACAGCAATATATTCAGCAGTGTACTGTAAGACATTATGACTTAAAGTAATGCTGTAGAATGCTAGCAACAAAGAATTTAGAGCAGACTCAGAGGGAACTCATAATCATAAAGTCATCCTTAGACAAGGATAATAAAAACACAGTTACAGTAAACAGACTGAGTCCTCAATAACACTGGATAAATCATAAGGTAAAAAATGAAAAAAGCAAACTACAGACATCATTCGACCAGGGTAGAAAGAAATTATCAAACAATGAGGTAATAGAAATGTCACAACACTGGAGCCAGTGTTCATTAAAACTTCTTTCAGTGCCATTCATTTCCCTTAAAGGTCAAAGAAACTTTGGAAATGATGAAACACCACTTTCATTTTCCTTTTTTCCTCCTTCCCTGATCTTAAATTCTCTCTTAGGAGTCTTACCTGAGATCTGGCTTGAATACTGCATTGTGCTGATGACAATAGCAGCCCTTGGTTTCAAGAGAAAAGCAAATACATTTTCTCTTGAAACCATATATGACCCAAATATTCTTAAAAATAATCCTATTATTGTTAGTAAAGGAAAAGAATTTTCAATATACTGATAGATGGGTTTCAATATACTGATAGAAATACTGAAAAATTAGCAATACAAACAAATTAGTAATTCAAAGGCAGAGATTCCTATTGTTTAGCCTTCATTGAAGGTAGGAAATGAAATGCTGGGGACACTGGCCCTGTTCAAAAATCATGGATGACATTTCCCAGAAAATCATAAAATCAGATTCCCTGAGCGTTGTGAAATCAAACAAGTGAATGTTTTTTATTTTAAGGAACCCCTATGCATTTAACCACTTCTCCCAGGGTCCCATAGTAATAACAACAAATATACTTTCACATTCACAATAATGAGAAAGTCTAGGAAAATTCGGTCTTGGGTCAAGAGGCTTTCTAAGAGTCAAAAGTGATCAAACTGAACTACTAGTGTCTTGACTAAAAGGTGAAGAAATTAACTCGTTTCTCTTTTATAATTAAAGAATCTAAGCTTTGACTTTAAAAAATCATTCATTTTGAGAGCATTTGATTAAATCTGTTTGGGATAGTTACTTTACGACTGGGTATGACATCTCAAAGGCCACTAAGAAGCATATAGAGCCAATAAATCTAGCAGGAAATGTTAGATAAACAGCCAGCTGCCAAGATCTACTGCTAGTCTTGACCATTTGGTAGATTCTATTCACTTAACCAGTTTTAAGTCTCACATAACCCTACAGTCTGCGTCTGTTATGTATTTCTTAGGCATAGGCTCAGCTGCTGTAAAAGAAACCCCAAAATACAGAAGCTGAAATAAGACAGTATTTTTTTCTCTCTCTCTCACAAAATAATCCAGAGAAAGAGAGCAGTCTAGGGTGGGTAGGCAAGTCTGCTCCATAAGAACATCCAGAAACTCAGGTCATGGATAAAGACCCCATCATCCTTATTAGGAGCCTCTCTCACCTTTTCTCTTTAGGTCTAACGTCTCTGGCTCTTCTAATCTCCATTTTTGAGATAACAAGGAGACAGAAACAGAGAAGTGAATCAGCATTCATTTTAAGGCTGTGTGTTGACAACAGTACGTATTACTTCTACTTGCATTCCATAGTCACAGGGCCATACTTAGGGGCAAAAGAAGCTGGAAACTTAAATTTGAAGTTATGCAACACCATACCTTACTAAAACTGTGAGGGGTGTGTGTCTGTGTGTGTGTCTTGTCTGACGAACTCCATTGCTCTAAAGAAAAAAAAGGGGGCGGGAAGTAAAGAAAGAAAAAAATGGTTGGCTCTTCACATATTAAAATGTGAAGCTAACTCAATCAACATGCCTTAGAAGTGGACCTCCAGTAACATTTTCCAATAGAGCACATTTCTAGGTGTCAATTGTGATAAGAGAACTAAGTAGTAAAATGTTTCATTCATGCAGTATTAATGAATCATATACAAATTACAACAAAGAGTGTATCAAGAACCATATTTTTCATCTCTTGTGATTTTACGTTCAAAATGATGTTGCCATTTTTGGTAAATAAATGATTTTTGACAATTTTATTGTATTTTTTATTATTTCAGGTCCTTGCCAAATAAAGTGGTTAAAGATAGCTGGCTAGTAAGGTGATTTTATTTAAATCTGAAAGTTATAGGACCGTTTGATCTTAGTCCTTGAAGATGTAATGGAATGAATTATAGTTCCCAATTATGCTGCCTCCCTTAGGAAGATTATGTGAATTTATTTTCATGTGACTAGTAGTACATTCCTGTTGTGTCATTCTATTTTCCCACCTATTTACATTAGCGTAGTCATGTGACTTGTTTTAGCAAATAAGATGTGGGAAGAGTAGCCAGTATTCAATTTCTGAGCAAAGGCTTTATCGGAGATGGTACGGTTTTTCTGATTCTCTTGCCTTTTCCCTCTGCTTTAGCAGTAGCAAATCTTGGAAAGGGCCTGCACCTTTAGTATGGAAGCTAGAATAGAAAGACACAGGAGCAGAGCTGCTGTTGCTGTGTGTAATGTCTCGTTTTATATGTCAATTTAACTGGGCCAAAGGCCATGGGGTGCCCAGACATTCGGTCAAACATTGCTCTGGGTGTGTCTGTGAGGATGTATCTGAATGAGATTAACACCTGAATTAATAGACTAACGCACACTGCCATTCCTAATGAAGGCAGGCCTCGTCCAATCAGTTAAATGTATGAATGGCACAAAAAGACTGACTTTATCAGGAGTAAGAGGGAATTCCTCCTGCTTGACTGCCTTTAGCTGGATCATAGGCATTTTCCTGCTGTTAGACTTGAACTGAAGCATCAGCTTTTCCTGAGTTTCAAGCCTTCAGGGCTTCAGACTGCAATGGCGTAATTTACTCTCCTGGGTCTCATACCTTCAGACTCGAACTGGAATTATGCTATTCCTGGGTCTGCAGCTTGCCAACTACACATCTTGGGACTTCTCAGCCTTCATTATTGCATGAGACAATTCCTTATTTAAAAATTTCATCTATATGTATACAACTTCCTATTAGTTATGTTTCTCTGGAGAATTGACTGTGTCTGATGCAGAAGATGAGCAAGAAACCAACTTAAAATGTGTTACATTATTAAAACGTGGGCATCATTTGTTACAATGGCAAAACTCAATAAAATGGGTTGATTTATAAGAGTTATCTCTATGTACCACCTACAAGACCTTTGTCAAAAAAATATTGCAAGTATTTTCTCATAATACAGCCTAATTTGTTTAACTTTTATTTTAAGTGCAGGGGTATCTGGGCAAGTTTGCTACATAGGCAAATGTGTGTCATGGGGTTTTGTTGTACAGATTATTTCCTCATCCAGGTATTAAGCCTAGTACCTATTAGTTAATTTTCCTGATCTTCTTCCTCCTCTCACCCTCCACCTGCCTATATGCCCCAGTTTCTGTTGTTCCTCTCTGTGTCCTTGTGTTCTCATCACTTAGCTCCCATTCATAAGTGAGAATATGCAGTATTTGGTTTTCTGTTCCTGTGTTAGTTTGCTAAGTGTAATGGCCTCTAGGTCCTTCCACGTCCCTACAGACATGATCTCATTCTTTTTTATGGCTGCATAGTATTCCATGGTGTCTACGTACCACATTTTATTTGTCCAGTCTATCACTGATGGGCATTTAGGTTGATTCCATATCTTTGCTATTGTGAATAGGGCTGCAATGAACATATACATGCATGTGTCTTTATAATAGAATGATTTATATTCCTTTAGGTATATGGCCAGTAATGGAATTGCTGGATCAACTGCTATTTCTGTCTTTAGGTCTTTGAGGAATGGCCACGTTGTCTTCCACAATAGTTGAACTAATTTCCACTCTTTCCAACAGTGTATAAGTGTTTCTTTTTCTCTGCAATCTCACCAGTATCTATTATTTTTGACTTTTTAATAACAGCCATTCTGACTAGTATGAGATATATCTCACTGTGGTTTTGATTTGCATTTCTCTAATGATCAGTGATCCTTAGGATTTTTTTCATATGATTGTTGGCCTCATGTATGTCTTCTTTCAAAAAATGTCTGTTCATGTCCTTTCCTTTTAAAAAATAGAGCATTTAATTTTAATAAAATCTAAATTACCTTTTTGTTACAGTTGATGTTTCTGGCTCTAAAATATTTTACCTGGCCATTTATACTTATGAATATATGCATATACATATACATATAGGTATACACATACATATATTAATGTGTGTGTGTTGGTGTGTGTGTGTGTTGGTGTGTGTACATGTGTTTGCATTAAATCTACAATCTTGCCATTTGATCTCAGTTTGTCCCATCTATTTTCTGCTGTAGTTTTTTTTTTCTCTTTTCCTCTCTTACTAAGTTTTCATAGATTAACTGCCTACCCTATATATTTCATTTTTTTCTCTACTAGTGGCTTATCTTTGTTTTCTAAATGTGTGCTTTAGCATTACAACTTGCCTTTTTAACTATCACAGTCTTCCCTAAGGTAACATTATATTACTTCATACATACTGAAAGACCCTTATGAGAGTACATTTCTCACTTTCCATCTCTCACTTTGTGTCATTGTTGATATCTTTGACATATATTTCATTTCCACAAATATTATAAACTCTAAGTTACTTTATTAGTTTTTTAAAGTCAATTATATATTTTCTTATTTTAATAGACTTTATTTTAGAGCAGTTTTTATTTCACAGAAAAATTAAGTAGACAGTATAAAAAATTTCCATACACTCCCTGTTCCCACACGTTTAACCTCCCCACTATCAGCATCCACTGTTAGAGTGGTACATATGTTCCAACTGATGAGCCTACATGAACACATCATCACCCAAAATCCATAATTTACATTAGGTTTATTTTTGGTGTTGTACAATTTATTTGTTTTGAAAAATGCATAATCACATGTACCCATAATTATGATGCAAAGAATAGTTTCACTGCCATAATAAAATTATGTGCTCCACCTATTCATCCATCCATCACCCCTAATCCCTGGTAACCATTGATCTTTTTATTTGATCTGTTGTTTTGTCTTTTCCAGAATGTTATATAGTTGGAATCATAAAATATGTAGGTTTTTCATATTAGCTTATTTTGCTTACTTATATGCATTTAAGGCTCCTCCATGTCTTTTCAGGGCTTCATAGTGCATTTCTTTTTAGTAATATTATTACCGAGTAATATTTCTTTATCAGGATATAATACAGCATATGTATTCATTCACCTACTAAAGGACACTTTGGCTGCTTTCAAGTTCTGAATAAAGCTGCTGTAAATATCCATGTGCAGGTTTTTGTGTGAACATAAATTTTCAACTTCTTTGGGTAAATACCAGGGATCATGATTATTAGATCATACGTTAAGACTATGTTTGGTCTTATAAGAAACTGCCAAACTATCTTCCAAAGCAGCTGTATCATTTTGCATTTCCAATAGCAGTAAATGAGAATTCCTGTTGCTCTCCATTCGTGTCAGCATTTGGTGTCACCAGTGTTTTGAATTTTGATCATTCTAATAGTTAGGCAGTAGGATATCACTGTTACTCTAATTTGCAATTTCTTAATAAAATATGATGTTGAACATCTTTTTATATGCTTGTCATCTCCAAGTCATCTTTGATGAGGTTTCTGTTCAAATTTTTTGCTCATTTTTAAACCAGGTATTAATTGTTTAGTTTGTTGACGTTTAAGAGTTATTTGCCTATTTTGGATAACAGTCTTCTACCAGATTTATTTTTTGCAATTTTTTTCCCTCAGTCTCTAGCTTGTCTTCTCATTTCTTTGTCTTTTGCAGACCAGAATTTAAAATTTTGATGAAGTCTAAATTATCAGTTATTTATTTCATAAATCACATCATTGATAGTGTATTTAAAAAGCCATTGCTATGAGTGTACCTATGCAACAATCTTGCATGTTCTTCACATGTACCCCAAAACCTAAAATGCAATTAAAAAAAAAAAAGCCATTGCCATACCCAAATCATCTAGATTTTCTAGTTTTGAATTTTACGTTTTATATTTAGGCCTATAATCCATTTTAAATTAATTTTTGTAAAGGTGGGGGTTCTATGTATACATTCATTTTCTTGCATGTGGATATCTCAATTATATTTTATTCAGTTTAAGTGAGGTGTCATTTCAATATAATTTACTTACCTCAAGAATCAATTGGAAAAATTGTGACAAAAACATTGAAATGCTCTCACCTCCAGAATATTTCTTACATCTATTTGCATCAATCCCTTACCCATCAACCCTGGACCCTGGCAAAAATGTATCTGCTTTCTGTTATAATATACCCTTTCAAGAATTTCATATGAACGGACTCATACAGTATATAGTCTATTATTATTGGATTATTTTACTTAGCATAAAGTTTTTGAAATTGGTCCATGTTGTCATGTGTTTGTTCCTTCTAAATATCAAACAGTCTTTTATCAGATATATTTTTGTATATTTTCATATAGAGAATAGAAGCATGAACCATAAACAGAAATAGATAAATTGGAATTCAGTCAACTTAAAAATTTTTTTTTCTCCTGAAGTCATGCTTAGAGTAATGAAATTGTAATACACAGCCTGGAATGTCTACTTTCTGTATGCCCATTATACAGTAAATATTTTTGCATTTATCAGTTCATGGACATTCCAGTTGTGTCTAGGTTTTTAATATGATGAATAAAACTGCTATAAAAATTCATGCAGTTTTAGTCTTTGTGTGGTTATGTTTTCTGTTCTCTTGGATAAATAACCCAGAGCAGATTGACTAGATTACATGAGAAGTGCCTGATTAACTCTATAAGAAACTGCCAACCTATTCCCAAAGCAGCTGAATCATTTTGCATTTACATCAGGAATAGCTGAGAATTCCATGTGTTCCACTACCTCACTAACACCTATTCTTGCCAGTCTTTTAAACTGGGTTAGTATAGTAGGGATCCGTGTCACCTCAGTGTGACTTATTTACATTTCTTCAGTGAATAATGATGCTAAGCATATTTTCATCTATTGATTTTCCACTTGATATTTCTCTTACGAAGTGTCTGTTTAAATATATTGATGTTTTAATTGCATTGTCTTTTTCTGAATAAGTTGTCATACACTTTATATTTCAGATACAAGTACTTCATAAAATAAATGAGAGTATATTTTCCATCCTGTGTATTACAGATTTACTATTCTAGCCATGACTTTAGAAGAAACATTTTTTTAAGTTGAATGAGTTCCAATTTGTCTATTTTTGTTTACAGTTTATGCTTCTGTGACCTATTAAAAACATCATTCTCTCAAACAAAACCACAAAGATTTGCTCGTTTTTTTTCCCAATAAATTTTGTAATTTTAGCTCTTACATTTATATCTCTGATTCATTTCAAGTTGACTTCTATATATGGAGTGAGGTAAAAGTTGAAAAGTTGTTTTTATCATAGCAGAGTTTCAAGTATTCTACCATCATTTCTTGAAAAGATTACCTTTTTCCTATTATATCACCATGGCATTTTATCTAAAATCAATTAACAGTTGTTTGTTGGCTTTTTCCTGAACTTTAGTCTATTTCATTGATGTGTATGTCTATATTTACACAAAAAACCATACATTTTTCAGATAGTCTTGGAAATCAGGTTGTAAAAATCTCCAAATATTTTCTTCTTTTCAAAATTGGTTTGGCTATTTTAGGTTATTGGCATTTTCATGTAAATTCAGCTTGTCTATTTCTAACAAAATAATCTGCTGGCATTTTTACTGGGAATGGCTTAATCTATGGATCAATTTGGAAAACAATTTGCATCTTACCAGTTTTAAGTGTTCCAGCCCATAAATAAGGAATATATCTCTATTTGGTTTTCTTTAATTTTCTGTTAGCAATATTTTGTACTTTGGTGTACAGTATTAAACATTTTTATATTCATCTCTAAGTATTTATTGCTTATCAATATTAATATAAATAAGATAATTTTAATTTCTATATAAATAATAAAATTGATTTTTATATATTAATCACAAACATATGATGTAACCAAACTCACATATTACTTCTAGTAGCTTTTATTATAGATTCCTTCAGATACTCTGCAATATCATGTAATCTCCAATCTATATTTTAGTTATTATTATTTTGCCTAACCTTATTGCACTGGCTGTAACTTACAGTAAAATGTTTGCTGTACCAGATAACATTGAACATTATTGCCTGGGTTTTGATCTTAGGGAAAAAGTATCCGTCTTTCACCATTTAGTATGATGTTAGATTAATTTTATCAAGTTTAAAAAATATCTTGTTATTCAGATTTTGCTGAGTTTTATTATAAATAAATGTTGAAACTTGTACAATATATTTTCTGCCTCTATTGAAATGATTGTCACTTTGTTTAGTCTTTTGATGTGGTGAATTAAATCGATTAGAATTTTGAATGTTGAACCAACTTTGCATTCCTGGAATAAACCTTACTTGGTCATAATACATTATCTTTTTTGTATTTTTTTGATATACTAGCATTTTAACACAAATTATTGCCTCTATATTTATGAAGGAAATTGGTTTCAGTACTTTGTGTTTGAAGTATCTTTGCCTGGTTTTGGCAATAGCGTGACTCCCGCTATATAAAATTTTTGTTTGTTGCTATGTTGTTACCCACATACTTAAGTATCTATTTAGGTAGATAGAGTGCTTTATTTTAATTGAGACTAATATCTCTCCTGCAGTCACACATAAAATGTAGCACATAGATCAATATCATGTCTTTTTTTGCTGCAGGATTGCACCTGAGATATCTTATTACATTTAGTCATCATGTGTCTTTAGACTTCTCTTGGTTGTGGCAGTTTCTCAGACTTTATTGTCAATGACCTTGACAGCTTTGAGGATTACTGGTCAAGCACAGCTTTGAGGATTATTGGTCAAGCATTTTGTAAAATATCTCTCAATTGATATTTGTCTGATATTTTATTTATAATCAGACTGCAGTTACAGGTTTTGTAAGAAAGACTACATTTGTAAATTACCATTTTTATCCCATAATATCAAGGGTACATACTATCAACATGACTTTTCAGAGTGGCTGTTGACTTAATCACTTGGCTGAAACTGGGTTTGTCAAGTTCCTGCACTGTAAAATTACCCGCATTTTTCTCCATTTTCAAACACTGTACTTTTTGGAAGGAAGTCACAATGTACAACCCACACTTAAAAATCAAGGAATAATACACTGCCTCCCCGAGGGCAAAGTATCTACAAAAACTATGCGAAATTTTTCTACAAGAAGAATTTGTCTCTTCTCTCCCATTTACTTGTTTATTTAATCATTTATTTATATTAATATGACCTCATGGATATTTATCTTGTATTTGGGCCTGTAATCCAATACTACTCATTTTTTGATGAAATTGTTCCAGCTTTGGCGATTTGGAGCTCTTTCTGTTAGTTCTCATATTCTTTTAGCATATCCACCTAATCGTTGGTTTGCCTTTTTTTGCTTTCTTACTTTCTGACAGTATAAGATGCTCAAGGCTCATCTTACATATCAACTACCCAGCCATTCCTCCAAAGAGACTTGTACTGGTTGCTTGTCTGTTTGTTTTGTTTTTGAAATAGGTCTCATTCTGTTATCCAGGCTGGAGAGCAGTGGTGCAATCTCAGCTCACTGCACCCTTGACCTTCTAGGTTTAGGTGATCCTCTTGCTGAGTAGCTGGGACAACAGCCACATATCACCAAGTCAGGCTAATTTTTGTATTATTTTGTAAACATGGGGTCTCATCATGTTGCCCAGGCTAGTCTTGAACTCCTGGCCTCAAACCACCAACCCCCTTCTGCCTCCCAAAGTGCTGGAATTACAAGTGTGAGCCACCACAACTCCCTTAGATTTGTTTTTAAATGTAGCATTTGGTTGGGCACAGTGGCCCACGTCTGTAGTCCCAGCATGCTGGGAGGCCTAGGTGGGAGAGTTTGAGACGAGCCAGGGCAACATGGCAAAACCTCATGTATACAAATATTAGCCAAGTATAGTACATGCCTGTGGTCTCAGCTACATGGGAGGCTGAGGTGGGAGGATCACCTAAGCCCAGGAGTTTGAGGCTGCGGTGAGCCCAGATTGGGCCACCACACTCCACCCTGGGTGACAGAGTGAGACTTTAGCTCAAAAAA
>NW_016107445.1:3095276-3142478 GCF_001604975.1 Cebus imitator
ATATATATATATATATATATATATATATATATATATATATATATATATATATATATATATATATATATACATATATATATATAAAACTGTGGTCCTACTATGAAAAGTAATGTTTTATTTAATCAATTTGTTTACTTGAATGTCACTAAAATGGAAAAAAGTTCCCTTGTCCTTCTTGCAGGTCATGCCACAGGGCTGTGGCTTGCTTCTTCAATGCCCCACTGCTCTAATCCCTAGGGGAAGCATGCAGATGGGCAGGGTGTGGGGCTCCGATCCCACGGTAGCATCTAGGGGTGAATGTTTACAACTCCTGAAGCCCCTGTGGGTGGATGTTACAGGGCGCTCTTTTAGTTTTGCCATCCTTAGGTGGTTTGGGTTAGTCAGCTTAATTAGACTCCCTGCCTTACCACAAGGACAGAGGGCTTTCTGTATCCCAGGGTTTCTTGCCTTGGTGTACTGGAAAAATCCGATCACACGTGGGCTTGGGGAATTAATGCAAGGTTTTATTCAGTGGAAGTAGCTCTCAGCAGATAGGGAAGCCAGAAAAGAGATGGAATGGGAAGGCTGTTTTCCCCTAGAGTCGGGCTGCTCAATGACGGGGCTCTCCTCCTACAGTCCCAGACAAACTTCGTGTTGTTCCACCAGTCGATTGCCTGCCTGTCTGCCTGCCTGCCTGCATCTGTGGGTGTGCTCTTACGACAGTGCATTTCTTTCAACATCTAGCTGCTTGTGTCTTCTTCTGCTGGTGTGTTCCTCTTAAGGTCCAGCCATTTGTGCACCCACTAGGGTCTCAGGGGTTCTTATATGCACATGATGGGGGCGCGTGGTGGGCCAGGATGGTCTTGGAAAATGCAAGATTTGGGCAAGAAAACAGAAATGCCTGTCCTCACCTAGGTCCATGAGCACTGGCCAGGGGTGGATACCTCCCCAGAGACCCTCCCTCCTCTACCGAGCACTTCCCTGCCCCCCCCATATCATCACCATGTACAAACTATTTTCTTGTTGGTTTTAAGAATGTACAAAAATCAGAAGACACAGGTCCTTGCAATAAGGATCCACAGTACAGTAATAGAAAATATATAGTATCATTTCATAATATAATTTTAAGTAAAATAAATTTTTAAAAATTTATGATATAACTTTTAAAATATTTTGTTGTTTTAAAGTTCACATTTAGACAGATTCCCTGCTTAGATGAACTAAAGGCAGCTGTGGAAATTCAAAAAATAAGTCCACCTGTGAAAAATTGTTCACTTAGGATGCCAAACACCTTCCAATCAAAACTGTTTTTTGCTCCCACAATTATTATTTAATATTTATAATCTCTTCATCAATTACAAGTTTATAGCTTTGCCTCTTATTTTATTAACAAGTAAACAATTCCTTTACACATATTATTTTTGGAACTTTTCAGCATTCTGTCCATATAAGAAGTATATTGGTATATCCTAAGTGAACTTACAGCATTTTCATAACATGATATGATATAGCAGTCATTGATAATTGCATTTAGAAAAGTAAAATTTCGTATTACCTACTCCTTACACCAACAGGAAATCACAATTCACATACTGAATGATTAAACAATGAATACACAATGCATTTCAAAATTGGTATCTTTAGAGAAATGTTGTCCATGTAATATTTCATAAGTACAATTCCCCAGCTTCACTACATTTCCAAATTTATTTGACTTTTGATTTTTATATTATACTGTCTTCAGCATCTTGGTGTTTACTGAGTGAGACATATTCTGTGAGCTATACTGTCAACAAACCCAGTAAGTGTTATATTCAGATTCTAAGTAAGTATGTCAAATTAAAGCTAAGTACCTGAAATTTATCATAAATGGTCTGCCATAATTTCTTTTACATGCGAACAATCAGTAAATATTAAAAGGCTAAATAAGTCATGATGATTTCGGATGTCTAATGCTTGTATACATAAAACATAAATACTACTCTATATTGCTCAAGGCAGTGCTATGAAAAAGTGAGATGCAACTTCTGTGTCTCTTTGTAGAGCAATCATAAATTATTTTTCTCCCATTTGGGAGAAGTAAAATCCTTGATTTCTACACATGGAAGTCTTTTCTCTTACCATCGCTTTTTACCTTTTGCTCAAACATTATTTATCCTTAAAATCCTACTGTCACCTCAAAATCATTTCGGAGGAATGTACTGTGGGCTTTTTTACCTTGCCGACAAAGATGCTTTACTGGGCTATTTTCAATGTAATTTGGCTCTTGCATGAAAAAGACAGTCTCCTAAATTCAGATATGGCCAGGTAAAAAACCTTTCATTCAAGTCTACATTATGCATTTGTCATTAAAACTCAAATTCTGCAGCAGAATTTTCCACCAATCCCTGACTAAGCCTTTCATTAAGGGTTTTTATTTATCACATTTCAGAATCTAGGTGAAGCTAGTCTGTCAATCTCTGCTCACACAAAGTGCAATTAGACACAGTATGGATTTCCTTTCTTACTTAGATTGGTATACTTCATATCTTGCCAAAAAAATCTGTTATTTTTAGATCTGCATTCCTCACAGCATTATAAACATTCAGCCAGTGGTAATTCTCTTATTTGTGATATAATTTATACATAAATTTATTTCTGAGTCTTATTCTTGATTTGAAACACAAGTTTGCTTCCTGCTTTTTTTTATTTCAATGTAGACAGAGCATTGTTTCTTAATGGAACTTAACATCCGTCATGCAAACATCCTAATAACCATGTAGAGCAACGAGAAAAACATGCAATGTAGGCTTTTTAAAAAGAAAATGAATTAGCGAATGGTTCAATTCAGTGGTACCATAAACTTTCAGTCCACAAGCTATTCTCTGTTAATATATCTTTCAATTTTGGAATCTGCATTAACATTTTCCATAAATCATTGAGTGTATAGAAGTAATGATGTTTATTAAATAATCTGGCAGAATCTAGTGAAATAAAGAATACAGTGTCTTGAAGAGATACCAGAAGACCACTTAAACATTGAGAGTGTCTCACTAATGCAGTGAATAATTCCAAGGTAATTTCTCAGCTACTTCTTCCACAGGATGTAAAATGACCTTCTTCCTAGACGTGTATTCAATTACATGCCTTAAGAGATTACCAGTGGAAATTCAAAAATGAAAAAGTGAGATTAAGTGGTCATGTTCTTATCCAAGGCCTACATTTCATTTTCAGATTAACAATAAGAATACATATATAATCTACAATTCATAATTATCAATGCATTACAAAACCTCCATGTCTCATAGACTATACCGTAATGCTGACATTCTATGGTTTTAAAGTCATCTAGAAAAACATAAATTTAGAGAAGAAAAAATGAAAGCGATTAAATAGTTGGACAATAGGCTTTACGGGGGAAGTTAATTGAATTGTAATTATTTAAACTACAGAATGGACTGCAAGGTGACTTACTGTTGAAAAAAGAAAGTGTAATAATGAAGTGAATGCCAACTTGTTCCGCATACACGAGAAAAAAAAATTAATTTGGCAATTTCTCCTTCCATTATAGCTCCCACCCCACCTCTGTTTCCAACTTTTCTGTGTAGATAATTTACTTGAAATATAAATTGGGCAATGCCATTTTAGGGTATGTATAACTAATCTTTTCAGGGCTATCATTAAAATGTTTGTCTTCCATGTGAATACAAGATATGCGATAAATTTTTCACGACATGTTTAAAAACAGAACAAGCTGGTCATTGTAGTTATTAATCAAATAATGTCTGATGTTTTAAAATAAAAAAGTAAAAATATAACATTTTTAAATATAGCAGGTTTTTTTAATGCCAGGGTGGATTGAGTAAATTGCTTTAAACAACTCTAGACTGGCCGGGGGCGGTGGCTCACGCCTGTAATTCCAGCACTTTGGGAGGTCGAGGCAAGCGGATCACGAGGTCAAGAGATCGAGACCATTCTTGCCATGATGAAACCCCGTCTCTAATAAAAATACAAAAATTAGCCGGGTGTGGTGGCATGCGCCTGTAGTCCCAGCTACTGGGGAGGCTGAGGCGGAAGAATCGCTTGAACCCAGGAGGCGGAGGTTGCAGTGAGCCGAGATTGCGCCACTGCACTCCAGCCTGGCGACAGAGCAAGACTCTGTCTCAAAAAACAACAACAACAACAACAACAACAACTCTAGACTCTAGACTATAGTTTTGTTTGTTTGTTTGATTGGTTGCTTTTCCTTCTTGTCCCATCCTGAAATTTCTGTCTGTTTTCACAAATTGTACATTTCTCACTAGCAACCAGTCACCAAATTACTTGGACCCCGAAGCTTTCCTTTTGGTGTTGATTTATTTAAATAAAATCCACTAAATCTGGATATACATACTCATAGCTTCATCTCTACTCTTCCCATAGCAGATTTTTGTGCAGTTTTCAAAGGCATGCTGTGATAGACAGAATTCTAACATGGCTCCTAAGATTCACATTCGCCTGGTATACACATCCTGAATAATCTCCCCCTGTTGAGAATGGGCATGGCTATGACCTGTTATATGGCAAAGAGATTTTGCAGAGTAAGGCAGCAAACCATTTGATTTTGATTTTATCAAAATACTATTATCTAGGTTGGCCTGATTTTATCAGCCAAGAACCTTAAAAAATGGAGCCATTGAAAGCATGAATGAGATTTTCCTGTTGGCCTTGAAGACATGAAGTGCCATAATGTGGAGATGGCCAAAGGTTAGGGAACTGTGTGGCTTCTAGGAGCTGAAAGCAGCCCCTGGCCAGCAGCCAGTGAGAACAGTGAGAACCTACAACCCTATAACTGCAAGGAATTAAATTCTGCCAAACCCACATGAACGTGGAAGAGAACCCTGAGCTCCAGAAAAGAATATGGCTTGACCAGCTGTTTAAGTTCAGCCTTGTGAGACTCTGAACAGAGAACTCAATCATGTCATGCCAGGACTTCTGACCTACAGAATCGGGGCATAATAAATGCATTTTCTTTTAAGCCACTAAGTTTGTTAGACTTTTGTGGGCATTTGTTGTATAAAAATACATATGCCAAGTTGAAATCTAGAAGTATAAAAGTATTTTGGGCCTTCACACTCTTATCTTTGAATTATGAAGCAATCATATACACACACAAGTGCACATACACACACATTTAATTGAGAAACAAATAAAATGACAGGCAAGAAGACTCTATTAACATACCATTTCTCTACTCCAAAATGACAGCTTTCCATGTCTCTTGTCAGGCGTTCTTGTAAATAAATAGTAGGGCAACTAAATCAAAAACAGGTGTTTGGATGGAGAATTAAAAGAGCTATTTAAAAAAATATCAATTCTAGAAACTTATAATAAAATACTACCTGTAAATTTGCCTTGGAATCAACCACACCATATGTATATGCATGAATAGATAAAAACTTAAATTGTAGCCAGTGTCACCTTTCCTGCCTATTTCATTCCATCATGCCTAGAAGTAGCCTCACAATACGCAAGCAGGCATACCAAGTCCCATGACTTCCATTGGACATAACCTGTAACTTCTACAGCTAGCCATCTTTCAAGGTCCAAATTTCATTTCCATTATCTTTGCTACTAAATAGTTGTTAGCAGGAAGTAGTAAGAAAAAACGATGACAAATATACTTCCTGTGCTACCCCTGCAACACATGTTCATTTTTTCTAGTAAGCCCAGGAAACTGCCATGCCAATGATTTCACCCTCTGCTCTGCTCAATAAAGCACAGCTAAAGCTAAAATTATTTGCTTTCCTCTTGCAAATGCACGCTAAAGTTATAACACAGTGTTATCACTAATAATTTTTCCTCTACACAATGTGAGACAGACATTTTTCTGCCATTTGATGCCAGTATGGATTTACAAAGGCCACAGCATCTAATACAAAGTAGAACACCACACCGCACAAATGCCCACTCCGTTTGAAGGTTATCGGTAAAAACTCTTTGACTAAGATGAATCTAAGCAAAATGTGCTGCCTTCAAATTCGTTTTCAAAATGTATTTTTTAAGATTTCTGTCAGATTCCCCTTAAACTACCCCTTACTTCTCTCTCGAATCACTTTTTTTCTCATTTCAAGCATAAGGATGATGATGACGATGACTGGCACTATTAAGTACCCTGCTTACCAAGTTGACTCTAATTAATTACCATAGTGTTAGTCAGCAAGTATTTGGCCTTAGCTGTGGTAATTACTGAAGCTTGGATAAAAGCTTAATCAGGATATTAATGTAGGAAGTTATGCCAACTTTTGAGCAGTAGATTGTTGCACTACTGACTGAAATATGTAAGATAGGGAAGTAGAGAGAGGTTCCTGATGACATTGTTACAAAAAAGCACTACAAACCACATAATGGCCACACAGAAAGACCATTAGCATTCCCAGAGTGAATTCCATGAAAGTGTGTCGTATTCGTTCAATCCAGAAAGTGGAAGAAAGTCTCATAAGCAGCTGAATTTCAAAGTAACAGCTTCCATATAAAGCATTTTGGTGTTGAAAAGTCCTGCATATATTCATCACTTACTCATGTGCTGTAAAATGAATGCTTTCCTATTTCAAAATGGGTGGCAGTCTTACTAGAATTTTGGCAGAAATTCTGCTGTTTGTAATAGCAGAAATTGTTTTCTGCTATTATAAATGACTTCTGTCTTATATCAGTTCTCTTAATGAGTAGTGTAAAATGTCAAATATTGAAAGAAAAAAAACACATATTTATATATTGTTAGCTCAGCAATGAATTCAGATATATATGACCAAAATATTACATCTTAAAGCTGTCTTGCAAAAGCCAAACCAGACCTGCAGAATAGAAATTGAAATATCTGATTGCACATTCATACAGGCAATCAGCTAGCCAAAGAAAGAGAGTAAAAAAGACACTTGCTAATGTTCAGCAGTATTCTGCTGTTTCCAGGGATGTGTTCCAGGCCTTAGGTCATGACAATCAAGCTGCCTGCCCTGTTCATATCACCTCATCTCTTTTAGTATTTAAGTCAAAAACACACCTGCCTAAATGCCTAAAGCTTACCACTAAATGCCTGCACAATACGGCTAAATGGGCTGAATGCAACCCAACATAGAACCTTCCAAACACGTGCTTGAAATGCACTGAGAGAAGCATTTTTATGCAAAAATGACAGAAAATGTAATCGAAAAGAAAACCTCTAACAAAGCCATAGCCAGATGGTGTTCTTTATTGGGGGCCAGCTCAGATTTCTGAGCTTCTGCAAATGTCACAGCTATTGCTGCTTAATTCTAGAGTCACATCCTAAATTTGAGAAAAACCTTCCCCACGTGAATATTATGATCCCTTCACATTTGTCTTATAACATTTTGAAAATCCTTTCAATTTTTTGGTTGTACAGATAATACATGTTCATAAAATGCATATTTCAGTAGAAAAATATGGAAGCAATATGAAAAATATAAAAGTAAAAATTAAAAGTAAAATATTACCAAAAATGCTATTGTTTTTACTTTGCAAGTTTTTTCTATGCATTTAGACACATATAATAGTGTTAAAATGAAGTTAAATTATAGAGATTTGTACTTTTTCGTTACATTAAAAGTTGCCATGTAATCACCTTCCCATATCAAAAAAACATATATTCAAATTCACATTTGAAATACTTGGGTATTATTCCACTTTAAGATAATCTCATAATATATTTAACTAGAACTATAGAACTGTAAATATTGCTATCTCTAGCAATGCTACAATAAATATTCTTAAATATGTAACATTGTACTCTTATTAAAATGTTTGTTTAAAGAAAATTCCTGGAATTAGATTCACTGGGCCAAGGTGTACTTGTAAATCTAATAACACATACTACCAATCATCCAAAAACTTTGCATTCATTCAAAGATCCAAAGAAAGTATAAAAGTTTTTACTGCCAAAAAGCCTCAGAAACATTGGGTACTTCCACATAGGCAGAAAGTGGCAACCATTGTGGTTTTTTGTTTTTTTTTAAATTATGCAGGAAATAAGAATAAATAAAAGGTTCCTCTTCAAAGCTTTCCACTTAGTTCATTATGAGTAAATTACAGTTTCTTCAAAGGTTAATTTACTTTAAAGCTTTTGCTAATAATCTTAAAGTAAAGAAATAAGTATATCCCATGTTCCTAGTCCTTACCCTTTAACCTAGATATTTGCCCTGGCATGCCTGGACAAGCCCAGGCAAGTCTTAGGTCATACCTTACTGCCCTTTCTTATTTGGAAATGTTATAGTTTCTCTAAGCATTCCTCAAGTTACTTTCTCTTTTCCTCTGTTCTCTTCTGCTTTTACTTCTTTAGAAAATTTCCAAGTTTTTAGCCAATCAGGTCAAGCATAGAATGTGAGGTCCTGTTCCAGCCAGTGGAAACTGGCCACAGCAGTAGGGCAATTGCATCAGGTTATAAAAGTTATAAATGTCTCTGTCTCCTTTGTTCAGGTGTGCTCTCATGGCAAGACTGCTGGCGACTTGCACCCTTCCTGCAGAAAGTAAACTAGCCTTGCTGATTTATCCATTGTCTTGGTGTGGATTTTTCCCAATGTTATAAAACTGTTTCCAACAAATTATATATTACATTATAGTTTTATACATTTAGGGAGTATAAAGTGATGTTATGATTTTTAATACCATGTGGAATGATTTAATCAAGCCAATTAATATATGAATCACCTCAAATATTTAACATTTTTTGTGATGAGAACATTTGATATTTACCCTAAGAAATACTAAAACGTCCAGTACTGATTTTAGCTATATTCATCACTCTCTGCAACAGATATCAAAACAATAGTTAAACATATCCCTCCTAATTTAGGCTTCGTATTCATAATATCTCTCCATTCCCTCTCTACCTCCAGCCTCTGATAATATTTCTACCATTCCACTCTCTCCTTCTATGAGTTTAAATGTTTTACATTCCACCTATAAGTGAGAACATGTGGTATTTGTCTTTCTGTTTTTGGCTTCTTTCACTTAGGATAATGTTCCCCAATTCCATCTATGTTGTCCCAAATAATAGAATTTCTTCCTTTTTAAAGGCTGAATAACATTTCATTGTTTATGTATCTCACATTCTCTTTATCCATTCATGTGTTCATGGACACTTAGGCTGAATCTATAAGTTGGCTATTGGGAATAATGCTGCAATGAACATGAAAGTGCAGATATTTCTGACACACTGATTTCAAATCTTTGGGTTAAAAATCTAGAAGTGAGATTGCAAAATCATATGGAATTTTTCTTTTTTTTTAGTTTTTTGAGGAACCTCCGTGCTGTTTTCCATAATTACTGTGTTAATTTACATTTCTACTAACAGAGTAAAGGGTTCCCTTTTCTCTACATCCTCACCAACACTAGTTTTCTTATTGTCTTTTTGGTAATAGCCATTCCAACAGCTTTGATGCAATATCTCATTGTAGCTTTAATTTGCATCTCTAATGATTAGTGATATTTACCATTTTTTTCATGTATCTGTTAGCCATTTATATTTCTTCTTTGAAAAATATCTGTTCAGCACCATTTATACCAACCCAAATGCCCATCAATGATAAACTGGATGAAGAAAATGTGGCACATATACACCATGGAATACTATGCAGCCATAAAAAAGAATGAGTTCATGTCCTTTGCAGGGACATGGATGAATCTGGAAACCATCATTCTCAGCAAACTGACACAAGAACAGAAAACCAAGCACCACACGTTCTCACTCATAAGTGGGTATTGAACAATGAGAACACAGGGAAGGAAACATCACACACTGGGGCCTGTTGGGGAGTGGGAGAGCTAGGGGAGGTATAGCAAGGGGTAGGGAGATTGGGGAGGGATAACATTAAGAGAAATACCTAATGTAGATGACGGGGGGATGGATGCAGCAAACCACCACGGCATGTGTATACCTATATAACAATCCTGCATGATCTGCACTGTACCTCAGAACTTAAAGTATAATAAAGAAAGAGAGAGAGAGAGATAGAAAAAGAAAGAAAGAAAGAAAGAAAGAAAGAAAGAAAGAAAGAAAGAAAGAAAGAAAGAAAGAAAGATCGATCTATTCAGGTCTCTTGTCCATTTCTTAATTGGATTATTGGATTTCTTTTTCTAGAGATGTTTGAGCTCCTTATTTTGGATTTAATCTCTTATCAGACATATATGTCTTACAATTATGTTTTCCTAAATCCATAGGTTGTCTCTTCACTCTGTTCATTGTTTATTATGCTGTACAGTGAAGCTTTTAATTCTGATGAAATCTCATTTGTCTATTTTTAAATTTTGTTGCTTGCATTTTTAGGGTCACATCTAAAAATCATTGCCCAAGCCAGTGTTCTGTAGTTTTTCCCCCATTGTTCCTTCTAATAGTTTCCTAGTTTTAGAAATTATCTTCCAATCTTAAATACATTTTGCACTGATTTTTGCATATGGTGTGATAAGAGTCCAATTTTATTATTTTGCTTATGAATATCCAGTTTTCCCAACACTGTTTATTGAAGAAAACGATCCTTTCCCTTTGTATATTCATAGCTCCTCTGTTGAAAATCAGTTGGTCATCGAAGCGTGAGTTCCTTTCTAGGTTTTCTGTCCTGTTCCATTGTTCTAGGCGTTCTGGGTGTGGCAAAACTCGTGCCTTCTTTTTGTGAAAGTTCACTGCGGGGTCTTCTTCCCCGAGCAGGGCTCTAGGTTAGGGTCTGAGGCTGGGCCTGGAAGCTGGGCATCTAGGGATTCAAGCCAATTAACTCTTCCCACCTTTGCTGGCAACAGCTAGCTCAGCTTTGTAGGGGAGTTATGCTGTTAGCTGGTACTTCTGATCATGCATCACCGCTGGCAGGGGTAAGGAACTAACACCAAAATCTGAGCAAGGGTCACTGTGGGCTCTGCCTTCTTGCTTTGTTTCTACCTGACCGCACCACCCCTACCCCCACCGGGCAGTCAACCCCTGCATTCCTGCATTGTGGGATGACAACAGAGTAAGCTTCCTGTGAAGTATCTTGGAATTGCGGGGAAGCTGGAGTCCACTCTCCTGTTCCCCATTCCCCAGTGCAGAAACTGTGGGCCCTGAGGAATCTTCCTTGTGGTGCTGTGCCGACTAGAGATAGGGGAAGGGGAAACATAGTCAAAGCAAGACCATTTGACCATCCTTTCAATGTTAATTTTCATTCAGTTCTGTGGAACATGCAGGCGACTCGGGCTTCTTCCCACATTTGAAGGTTTTCACCAACTTTTTTTTTTGTCTGTGGATAGTAGCTAGCTGATCTTTCTGTGTGGGTGAGTAAAGCACGGGACCTCCTATACCACCATGTTGCTCATGTCAGCAAAATCCTAATCTACTATTTTTAGTTTTATATATTTAGCAATGAGACTGAAATTTTCACATATTTTGACTTTATGTAGGTGTATATTGATGGTTCATATCCCTTTGCCTTTCTCTTTTAGAGCATCTGTCTTTTACATGTTGATTTATATGTACTTTTCATTATTGCCTTTCTGCTTGGCATATGCCCTATATTTTTATTTGTTTCTTTATATTTTCTTTTAACTTCTAGGTAGTTTTACTATATTTTACACAGTAGATTATATAGCTTTTTAGGGTTTCTTGTGGAATTATTTGTAACTTCATATCCTTCCATAATCCAAGTTTATGAAATTACAAATCATATTTTCTTCTAGTATTCATTTTGGTTAATCAGTTATTCCAACATCTTTTCTAGTGATTTAAGACAGCATATTTATCGTTTACTAAATGCATGTATTTATGGGAATGGGTTAATAGATTTTGGGGTTGATTTTCTTCCATGATTTTTAAATTACCATAGATATATAAGATGTTTTCTTAGCTGGCCAATTTTAACCCCACTCCGTAATCTCATTTTTCAAAATATCTTCTAATAATGAAGAAGTCTAAAGACTTCTTCTGCCTTTGTTTGTCTTCTGCCTTTGTTGGTATCAGGTAGTATTTGTTTGGTCTACTGTAATGTAAAATCTCCATTTTGGGACTTGACATTTATTTTCCCAGTATATAGTTGTAAACTTTTCAATTTGCATAAATAGTATTTTATTCTCTAATATAGAATATTTCCACTCAATATGTATTAAATTATCCCATCTGTTTCATCAGTGCTGATCTCTGCTTTCAGAAAAAGTTATTATCAATATAGTATCGCTCTTCTCTGTTTATCATATACCTAATCTTCTTTCCACACTCTTTTTCAGGAACATTTCATAAATAAATCTTCTATATTTACATTCCAATTTTTTGAGAGCCTTAGGTTTCATACTGACTACCTTTACTCCTCTGGTTTTTTGTATGTTTCCAACTATTTTTTCAAATTGAGCTTCATTTTATATCAGCATTTTACCTTTTCTCCAAGTTATTTTTGTTCTTAGGATTTATGTTCTTAATATCTAAAGGGTGCATCTTCTTAAATACCATTAAGGAAGCTAGATAACTTAATAATGAGCAGAAGCTCATTTTCACAGTTACATAGCTATATTTTTCTAGATATTCTTCTTTTAGTTTTCTGTAGATATATTTTTGTTTAAAGACTATTCTTTATGCTACTGAATTAGATATGGGTGCTCAACTATAAAATCAGCAAGAAAAGAAAAAAAACATCTCGACAGTTAAAACTTCTGACTTCAAAGTAATCTTTCCCCTAAAAAGAAAATAAAATTGGAAATGCTAAAGTTTGTGTTATGAGGTGGTTTATTAAAAAAAAAAAAAAAAAAAAAAAAAAGTAGTTAAACTTCACTTTGAAGACCAATATTAAGAAAGGCTTCTTTCCTCCATGAAAATATTTGAAACAACAAAAAAAATTACAGTAAATAATAGATGGCTTGAATTTAGAGAGTAAAATTCTTACAATATTTACATACTGAGCATGAGGGTCGCACAATTATCCACTAATAAACTGTTGCTCAAAATGTATAATATTATTTAAAATTTTTACCAAAAACTGTTGACTTCAGAGCATCTCTGGAATATAAATAAAATAACTCCAAGTTATATATATAATTTGTTCCCCACAAAAAGTGAAACATACATAACTAGATAAGAAAAAAATTTATGAAAAAACCACATAGCTGCCTGAGACAATACAACTGAACTTTAAAAGCTGATGCTTCTTATTATTGGCTATTCAAAACATTACAAAATGTAATAAAATATAAATTATTCTATACAAGTATGGTAATAGTCATAAAAACTTACATGAATTAACTCTGATTTAAAATTTCATTTTTCTGAAAAGGATGATAAATAAAAACACAATGGAATTCTTAACTGCAAAGGCTTTAAACCTAGATAGTATGGCTTCCCAATCAATTTTGAAGATTATAAAGAAAGCAAAATAAAGGACTTATTGATAACCCTTGATGCGGCCTAATTGAAGAAATGTTAGAATACTTAAAGAAATGACTTAGACAGAAGTTTGACTTATGTTTTGGGAAAGATAATTTCAAGACCAAAATCTAGATCTCAATTATGTAATGAAAATTCTTCTCCAGTAAAGACATTGTTTATATTTTGCCATTAGCATAACATCACTTTTTCAAGAAAAACTTGGTATATTGATTATTATACTGAAAGCACAAACAAGTCTGGAATTTTAAAAATTGGATTTTTAGAAGTGGAACATATCCTCCACATATTTTATTGTTATAATGAGAAAGAATTAAATCAGCAGTCACTAATATTATGATAAATAAGTGAAGGATCTAAGATGCAAAAACCATTTGTCTTTTAAACAAGAGAAATTTTAATCTTATTAAATGCATATTTATGTATGTGTTTTATTTTATAATTAATTACAATGAAATACTTAAATTATCATTTATGTCTATGTACCTTTACTGTCTTATGACAAACAAAAAAAAATTACAAACTAATTAGTGGGTCCAATTATATTAGATCAGATCGTTTACACTGTTATTCAAAATAAATATTGCTCTGAAATTTTTTGCTGTTAACTTATAACACTTTACTTGTGAAATTATGGCTTCCTCAATTTATTAAATCCCTTTAAATTTGTTATTTCCTCCAGTCTGCGGTTTCCTGGGAGTTGCAGTTCCTGCTTAAGTATTAAAATATGATGCAAACTACTACACAGCTATGAGAATAACAAAAATTCAGAACACTGACATGAAATTCTGGCAAGGATGTGGAGTAACAGGAACCTTTATGCATTGTTGGAGGGAATGCAAAATTGTGCCGTGGTACCTAAAAGCAGTTCGGCAGTTTCTTACAAGACTAAACATACTCTTACCATTCAATTCAATACTCGCTCTACTTGATACCCACCTTATGTCCACACAGAAACCTGCACATGGATGTTTATGTCAGCTTTATTCATAATTGCTAAAAGTTGAAAGCAACCAAGATATCCTTCAGTAGGTGAATGGATAAACCGTCCTACCCCATGACAGTGGAATATTATTCAGCACAAAAAAGAAATGAGCTATCAAGCCCTGAAAAGAGTTTTAGAGGAAACTTAAATGCATACTACTAAGCAAAGGAAGCTAATATGAAAAACCACAGATTGTAGGATTCCAGCTATGTAACATTTTGGAAAAGGCAAAAACTATGGAGACAATAAAAAGTCGTTTCCAGAGATTATGAGTAATGAAGGAATGAGTGGATGAAGCATCAGAAAATGTTTTATGGGGCCATGCACAGTGACTTAGGCCTGTAAGCCCAGCACTTTGGAAGGCCAAGGTGGGCAGATCATGAGGTCAGAAGATTGAGACCATCCTGGCCAACATGGTGAAACCCTGTCTTTACTAAAAATTTAAAAATTAGCTGGGCATGCTGGCTTGTGCCTATAATCCCAGCTACTTGGGAGGCTAAGGCAGGAGAATAGCTTGAACCAGGGAGTCAGAGGTTGCAGTGAGCCAAGATGGTACCATTGCACTCCAGTCTGGCGACAGAGTGAGACTTCCTCTAAAAAAAAAAAAAAAAAAAGTTTCATGGCAGTGAAATTATTCTGTATACTATAATAATGGATACATGTTATTGTACATTTGTCAAAGCCCATAAATTTATACATTATGATACAATTCATTATACATTTGTCCAGAACCATCGAGTGTACAACATGAAGAGTGAACCTGATGTAAATTATGGACTATGCCTGT
The DNA here is from genome assembly GCF_001604975.1 of Cebus imitator. NCBI lineage: Eukaryota > Metazoa > Chordata > Mammalia > Primates > Cebidae > Cebus > Cebus imitator. The sequence continues at coordinate 3,110,388 of NW_016107445.1, forward strand.
TCATGATGTGGCAGTGTAGTTCCCTAAAGTGTAAAAAATGTACCATTCTGGTGGGGGATGTTGATAATGAGGGAGACTGTGCATGTGTGAAGGTAAGGGGGATATGGGAAATCTCTGTTTCTTCCTTTCAATTTTTCTATAAAACTAAAACTACTCTAAAGGCACTAAAGTCTATAAAATAAAAATATGATGGAGAAGAATAGATAGAAATAGTATGACACCACACAGATCAATATATAAAGGGTTGATAATGACACTTTTTTTTTTTCAATTTTGTAGAATTCATGCATTTTGGAATCAGGGGACTGATTTTGTAGGAGGCTGAAAGTTTTACTCTAATTTTTCTGAAATAGGAAGTAAGACTGAACAAAAGTTTCGGAATGATTTTTCAGTCCAAAAATGTACTTCCTAATTATGTTTTTTTCCCTTAGTAATATAATTACTAGTAATATAATTACTTAGGAAATTTTATGCGATTTAGAAATTTTATATTTTAATACATTTTAAAAAAACATTTTCTGAGAAGTTGGGAATGGTCGCATATTAAAAACTATATTCCAAAAATTATTTTGAATTGGAAGTCCTGTTGTTTCACTATGAAACCATCAAACATCATTTGGCATATAAAGCAATGAGAGCATCCTCACCACACATTTTCATAACCTGAGGGTGAGAGTGGCTCAGTGGGTTACTCTAGGTCACACAGGTAGAAAAATGTGCTATCACTAGAGATCATATAATATTTTTCATTATAACTGTTTTCCAATTTTACAAATAAGAAAATTATGGTATAGTAATATAATAGCAATAGTAATAATATATAGAAGAAAGACTGCAATGGTAAACTAATGTTAAAATTGAGTGATACTCTAAGATTCTCTAATTCTTCACTGTCAAGAAATTGCTAAAAAATCCATTAAGCAATTAAGGCTGAAATTTGAGATTCATAGTCAAAACATTCCACGTGTGCCATGAAAGAAGAAAGAGAGTATGCAACTAAATAGCTTTGGTAAGTAATGTACAATAAATAGGTTAAAATTATCCTTTCAGGTCAAAGTGGCAACAAGGTGACAGGTGACAGATTCAGATACACTTTCTCTGAAAATTTAACAAAAAAAGTCAAATGCTGTAACAGCACCTTTGAGTAAGAATACCAGTCAACCTTTTGCCAAAGAGGTAAACTCAACTAACTCTAGCACTGATAATGTTAGATTAAGTAGCAAAGCCTGGTTACAGAGTTTCTCCCTAATAAAAAGGAATGAAATAATCAGGAGGCAACAGAAAACTAGGACGTCCTCCATCTATCTTCAATGTGTAGGGTATACACCAAAAATAAAGTTTATTCCATAATCATTACCGTGCTACACTCTAAGTATCACATTTATTATTATTATTATTATTTTGAGATGGAGTCTTGGTCTGTCACCCAGGCTGGAGTGCAGTGGTGAGATCTCGGCTCACTGAAACCTCTGCCTCCCGGGTTCAAGCAATTCTCCTGCCTCACCTCCTGAGTAGCTGGAACTACAGGCGCATGCCACCATGCCAAGCTAATTTTTGTATTTTTAGTAGAGATGAGGTTTTGCCATATTGGCCAGGCTGGTCTCAATCTCCTAACCTCAGGTGATCTACCCACCTTGGCCTCCCAAGGTGCTGGGATTACAGGCGTAAGCCATGGCACCCGGCTGAGAATCACATGTTACAGCCACCAGAGTCACATACTGATGTGAACTGAATTGTGCCCTCTCAAAATGTATATATTCAAGCCCTGACCTTAATATAATGGCATTTGGAGATGGGACCTGTTGGAGGTAATTAGTTTGGGATGAGATCATGAGGGTGGAGCCCCCATGGTGGGATTAGTGCCATTTTAAGAAAAGGAAGAGAAACCAGAGCTTTCTCTCAGCCATGTGAGAAAACAGCAAGAAGACAGCTATCTGTGAGCCAGGAAGGCGGCCTTCAGCAGGAACTGAATCAGCTGGAAACTTTATATAGGACTTCTTAGCCTCCAGAACTGTGAGAAATAAATGTCTGTTGCTTAACAGACATTTAAGCCATCTCAGGCCAACCAGTCTGTTGTGTTATTATAGAAGTACAAACAGATTAATATACTTAGCTACTTTATCAGTTTCTCTTTTATATCAGTCATTTAGATATTTTCTCATGCATCAGGCAGAAACAGAGAAATTAGTATAGGACATGGCACTGCTTGCAAAAAGAATGTGTACCTTATGGGAAGAAACCAAGAAAACACTGGATGGAGTTCCTGTAGAAGGACTAAATACTTTGTAGATTCTCAGGAATGAAAATTATTTTATTCAGCTGTTATCAATGGAGGTGGGGGGGAGGGGCTGGAGAGAGGAATGAGAAGAAGTGATAGGATCTGCTGGAGACCTTTATTTAAAGTATTCAGCTGAAGGCAGAACCCCGACATATGTATTATGAATAAAATTCTTAAGAGTAGACCTGGAACTAGGATCAGGTGAATTAGGCACTCACCTTGAACACACAATTTAAGTGGGGGGACACCATAAAGCTCAGTAATAAAGAGAAAGAATATTTTTGAAATGCAAAAAATCCATGATGAGAAGAATATCAAAATTTTAAATAAAGCCAGGATGTGACCCTGAATTTCATGACCCTGACTCACCTGCCACACTCTAACCCCAGTCTTGTTCAAACAAAACATTATTTATAAAAGCAGGAGTCACCCATGGCCATTGCTTGACAATTTAGTTTTTTAATACTATAAAATAGACTGCACTATTTAAACATAATTCAATTTATTTACACATGTTATTTATATATTTACATTTACCTATATTGTCTTGATTCCTGTTTTTTTTGTCACTTCTTAAATTTTGCACTGCAAAACAAAATGCATTACTTGCTTTAATCTGGTTCCACATCTAGAGAGAAATAACTCTGCTTACCTTCCTTGAGAATTAATTTTCTGAAACATTTTTTAAAAATGTAAGCAAGAAAGAGAAAAAAATCAGAAGAATAATGTAATATGAAAGACTGCAGTTATCAAGCTGAATATACACCATACACATCAACTCGCTTTGAGATCTAAGAGTCTATCATTACCCAAGTACATGAAGAGCCTCTAAAAACAATTATAGCAACCTATTTTTAACAAATGCTTGATATAAGATTTATCTTCTTTCACATATGAATAATTAAACTATTCTGGAAACTATTAAAGAGTATAGTGGAAAAAAAAGAGTAGCATTATTATTCCAGACGAGAACTAATCTCTTGAAAATAATCTAGCATAAGAAATGAATATTTTTAAAATATCTGCCTCAAGTCTTCAAACAAGTCAGAAATAAATGCAATTATAAGCCAATATTAAAATATCATAAGTAGTCCATCTGAAAGCAGTTAGCTAATGTGAAAGCTGAAATAAAAGAGCAAGTTAAAAAATAATTTTAAGATCACAGAAATGTAATAGGTTAATTAAAACCTACTGTAAAAAGAATTTACAGATCAGGAATTACTCAGAAAATTAACTTTTTAATGTCATCAAATGACCAACGTCAATGTTTTTTCAAATTTCAGAAGAACAAAATAAAAGAACAAAGATACGACAATGCTAAGAAAATATAACATGTGGTGGAAGGAGAGGATTTTTTTCTTTCTCAATTATGGAGATTCTAGCAGAAAAAAAAATCCCAATAAATTAAGCTAAATATATAAGCAAATTTTGGGGAAATAAAACCTATTACAATTTAAAAACATGAAAAGAACTAAACATACAGCTCGAAACATAAAATGAAAATATTTTAGTAAAATTTTACATTTCAAGGAAAATGTGTGTGTGTGTGTGTGTGTGTGTGTACACATGTATACACATATATACAATTTATATGTGTGGAATTAAATCAGGCTGACAATTACAAATGTGGAAGAGTTGCTTAAAGAATGTCATGAACTCTTTATTGTGAAATGAAATAAAATGTAAATGAAAAAGTATATAGTTCTAAAGTAAAATGTAGATACAATAACAGAATTTTTTCCTTATATATGAATAATGAAATTTCCAACAAAATCTCAAAGGAGATATTATGAAATTGACCAGGTGATTTAAAATACCATAAGGAAAAATGAATACATGAAAATAGCCATGCAATTAATTTAATAATAAAATAACAAACACATTTGCCAAATATTCCATATATTTAGAAGATTTAATGATACCCTATGTGATAATACAAACCCAGATTAATGATGGAATCAAATATAATAGGAAACAAATGTAAGATATATGTTAAAGTTTAATATATAATTTATAAAGGAATGACAATTTTTATCTTATTACATGATTTATTAGAAGTCACTTAGAAAAATATTTAATTTAAACAAATATATCAAGTATAATTGTATCTTTCAAGATATCTCCAAATCAATTGATTTAAAAAATTAAGAGTAAAGAGCATGAAAAAATTGATAAAAATTAAATGACTAGATTAAAATAGTATAATATAACCTTAAACCTATCAGAAAGATGGGAAAAAAGGTAGTCAAAAAACAATGTCAAGAAGCTAAAATACAAAACACAAAAAGAAAAAGCTTGCAAAAAATTAAAAGCATCCCCTGTGCACAGAATGTCATCACTTTCAACCATACAGGGAAAATTTCAAAACAAAACAAAAAAGCAACCAATAGGAAAACCTGTAGAGCTTTCCTCCAGCGAAATCACAGAATCTTTTTGGGAAGAATTAAAGACTTCATCTTAGGAAAACTAGCCCTCATGCCTCTGGCAATTAGGCAGTAATAAAATAAAACAAACTGGGCTATCTTATTTGTAAGTATGTATGTTTCATAATGGAAGCATATTGGACTTAAGTTACTAATTAAACTTGTCCTTGAAAACAGACATTAAATATATTTAAATATATAATTTTTGTACTGTGTTACTCCCGCTATATAGAACAAGAGGGCTGGAATATTTTCCTCTGCCGCAAAATTTCAATAATTAATTTTGGTGTTTGGAAAATACATATGTAATAAAGAATTTGGGCTTCTATCCTTACCTATGAGCAATATTTCATATATTATCAAAAACATGAACAGAATCTTTGCAATATCTTTAACAAATTCTAAGATGTTGGTAAAATGCTGGTATGCTGATGTTGTCATATTTGTTTTATATTACCATATGCACTGTAATTCAATAATATCTTTTCCCAAATGTTTGTTGCCACCACCAGGTTTAATGGAGAAAGGCAAACTCAACAATAGTTCCACTCCATAATGGTTTATATCAGAAACACATTTTTGAATTTAGTATTTACAGTGCATTACTGAAAAAGCAATTTAGGAAATCATATTCATTTAAGAAAAAAATGTCAAGTAAGCCAAATAAGTTTCCCATATAAGGTCATGTAGCACCTAACATTGTTTCAGTCATCAACAGATCATACACACAATGGTATTCCCTTAAGATTATAATGGAGCGGAAAAATTCCTACCACCTAGTGATGTAGTAGCTATAATGATGTAGGGCAACACATTATTTGCATATTCATAGTGATGCTGGTGTAAAAAAACCTATGTGCTGCCAGTTGTATAAAAGTATAACATGTACAATTATCTATAGTACATGATACTTGATAATAATAACAAATGATTGTTATTGGGTTCCTTATTTACTAAACTTTTTGTCATTATTTTAGAGCATACGGCTTCTCTTTGTTATAAAAAATTAAGTATAAAACAGCCTCAGGCAGGTTCTTCAGGAGACGTTTCAGAAGAAGGCATGCTATCATAGCAGATGATAGCTCCATGCACATTATCGCTCCTGGAGACCTTCTAGTGGGACAAGAGGCGGATGTGGAAGACAGTGATATGGATGATCCTGACCTTGTATAGAATCTGACTAAAGTGTGTGTTTGTACCTTAGTTTTTAACCAAAATAAAAGTGTAAAAAAAAATTAAAAGCTAAAAATGAGAAAAGCATATAGAATAAAAGAAAGAATATCATTTTGTGCAACTGTAGAATGTGTTTATATTTTAGGCCAAATGGTATTGCAAAAGAGTTAAAAAATAAAAGTTTATAAAGTAAAAGGGTGCAATAAGCTAAGATTAATTTATTTAAAAGAAAAAAATTTTAAATCAATGTTATATAGCCTAAATGTACAGTCTTTATAAAGTCTACACTCATGTACAGTAATGTCCTTGGACTTCATGTTCACTCATCACTGAGTCACCCAAACCAACTTCCTGTTTTGCAAGTACCCTTTATGGTAAGTGCCCTATACAGGTATATCATTTTTATGTTTTATACCATATTTTTGCTGTACCCTTTTATGTTTAGATGTGTTAGATATACAGATACTTACCATCATGTTACATTTGCCTACAGTATTCAGTACAGCAGTATGCTATACAGGTTTATAGCCTAGAAGCCACAGGCTATCCCATATAGTCTCGGTGAGTAGTAGGCTACACCTTCTAGGTTTGTGTGAGTATGCTCTATGATATTTGCACAAGGACAAATCACCTAATGATACATTTTTCCAAATGTATCAGCGCAATTAGTGACACATGACTGTATATGCATTTGCCAGGACAATCAAATTGATTTATACACTTATATGAATGCATGTGCACACACTTGCAGAGAAATTATATTTGGAAGAATATTTTAACTATGTGGGATAATGTCAACCAAAAGGTCAGTTGCATAATTCAACATTTGCTGGTGATCTGGTGTAAGAATTTTGCTGTGGGGGACATGAATATGTTGATTTCCATCAATAGTTTAAGTTTTTCTTTAACTCTATGTCATGGCAAACTAAATAGTTTCTTATCATGTACCTATTTGATTCAGCAAATCTTTGAGTAGACTAAGGTTTTAGATCCTAAAAAATACCAATTTCACTTGGTTTATTTAGTCATCTAACAAATAGTTACTGAGAAATTTTTATGTTAGATACACTTTTCTAAACTCTATGATTGAAAATAAAACAAACAAATGAAACAGAATACAAAAACAATATGCCCTGTCCTCGTGGAATTTACTTTCCAAACATATATGTGGGTTTGGGGTGTTTGAAGGGCAGGGGCAGAAAACAAATTATATAGACAATAAAATGTACAGCTATGAAGACAAAGAAAAGCAGAAAATCAATGTAAGGTGTGGATTAGCAGGTGGCAGGGATGGGAGATTCTGTGTTAAAGACACTGGCTAGGTAAGACATCTCTGAGAAAGAAACATTGGGAAATATTCAAATGGAGTGAAGGATCCAGTCCTTCAGCTGTTTGCGAGACAATTTTGCAAGCAGAGGGAAGAGCAAGTACATTGGCTCTAAGGCACAGAGCAGTTGTACATCTGGCCCGTAAAATGTCCAAAATGGATAAAGCAAAAAAGAGAGCATTAAAAGATGAGGTCAAAGTAGTGTGTGGAGGGGAATGGCACTGGCTGTGTTGTATGTAAGTCATGGGAAGGTCTTGGCTTTTATTCTTAAATACAAAGACTTTTAAAATTTTAAGAAGAATTTCAGTTTATTATATGTTCTGTTCTTAACCTTTTTTTGACAAAACTATTTCTGGAAAATAATGTAATATAAAAACATAAATTCCGTATCTGCAAAATGTTGTCTTCTTAAAAAGTCTAACATTGACCACCACTTAAGTATTATCTATAAGTACACTAATTAACTTTGACCAATTTGCATCAAAGTTTTCTCAACACGAAAAGTTAAGTAATTTGAGGACTGTCATAAGTACCATCTCCAAATGTTATTCAATCATATAAAAAATGTTAGCGAGGATAAGTAGATACATTTAAATGGTTGTCATTGGCCGGGCATGGTGGCTCACATCTGTCATCCTAGCACTTTGGGATACTGAAGATCATGAGGTTGAGAGTTTGAGACCAGCCTGTCCAACATGGCAAAACCCCATCTCTACTAAAAATACAAAAATTAGCCAGGTGTTGTAGCACACACCTATAGTCCCAGCTACTTGGGAGGCTGAGGCAGGAGAATCACTTGAACCTAGGAGTCAGAGATCGCAGTGAGCCAAGACCGCACCATTGCACACCAGCCTGGGCTACAGAGCAAGACTCTATCTAGAAAAATAAATAAATAAATAAATAAATAAATAAATAAATAAATAAATGGTTGGCATTATTTCTAGCCATGTTATTATCAGCTACAAAATACAATGCTACAAATGACTTATTTTTCCCCCCAACACAGCCTGTAAATTCTTAGCCATATCTCCAATGTTACTTACATTTTCAATGTTTGTTTCTGTTCAGGACATATAATTTCTATTGCCTCCAACAGATACTCTTTTATAAAACTACCACCTGTAATAAAAATGCCATCTGGGCAATTCTGTAACTAATTCATAGTAACATATCATAACAACATCACTTATTTTATATGCATTCAACAATTAAGCCTGTGGAAATTTTAGTTCATATTTCAGTTCATTAAGTTTTTTTAATCAAGAATCTTCCCACAGATTCATGATAAACTTTGTTTTTAGGGTGTGTGTGTGTATGTATATATATATATATATATATATATATATATATATAGGCATTTTCCAATATATTTGTTCAACATTTTGTTAACAGTATAAATATGTAAAAAAATTATTTAGTTTAAGAAATAATTGTTCATTTTTTGAAACAAATTGTGCTTTTTCTCTTTATCATGACTGTTGTGAAAGATATACAATTGAAGGATGTCTACCTCCAGCTGGAAAAAAATAGCACAAGCATGATGATACATAGCAACCAATACTTGAGTTTAAGGTCAGGAAGACCAAGGGGCACACAAAGGACCGTAGCAATCTGGAGAATGTATATCCCATCTAAAAGCAGAAGTTACTACTTTTTGATAATTGTTTTCATAAGTGCAAGTTCAGTTTTTCAGATCTTCTACTTTGCAAAAAAAGTCAGAAAGCTGTATTTTAAGATAAAGCCGACGAATTTTAATAAATCTGAATGATTATTTCCAAAACATTGTAGAGGCTAAGCAAGCTCCACCTACAAGAGGTGTTTGGGCTCTTAGTAACTGCTTTGTGAGGCTCTAAAAGTTACAGCATCCACCTGATAAGATTCACAGAAGGAGGGAACACAGATGCTATGGAAAAGGGAATGTTCAAAAAAACCAAAAAGAAAATTTCACAGACGTCAAAAAATAGAGAATTCACATCTAAAAGGGCCTCCATTTTAGGAGCAAAATAAGAAAAATAATAGCAAAAACAAATTGTACATGTAAAAAACAGAACAAATATGTAGACAAAATACGAAATAGCTTCCAGAGAAAATTGGAGGATAAAAGATTACATGCAAAAATTATAATCAGATGGACCACAGTTTTACCATTGACAATACTAGAAACAAGAAGACAAAGAATAAAAGCTTAAAATTTTAACAGAAGCATTTTTAAGCAAGAATTCAGAAGAAGCATTATTTTCAGATAAGTGGATTAAGAAATGTTACCACAAATCAATTAATTTTAAAAGCAAAAACGTGGACATTTTCAAACAAGAAAATAATATGGATTATACAAAAGTGATACAAAAATTCGGGAAGGTATTTTTGTTTTGTTTTCTTTTGATTTGTTTTATTTTTCCCAAGAGGGTGAATTAGAGTTTTTTAGCATGACTCAGCCCCTTGGAAACAGCAAGATAGTGCATAAAGGTCAATTTTCTGAGCTTTAATTCAAGAAGGAAAATGGAAACATATCAGAATCATGAAGGACACCCTAGATCCTGAGGAGGAGAATGTAGGCAAACAGCCCACATGGTGTGTGGCTGATAAAAGTTAGTAAAGTCCCAGTATGTGAAAGAGGCAGAGAGCCTCCCTCTGTGACTCACCTTCCCACTGGGGATCCAGCAACCCAAGCCAAGAGAGAGCACTGTGTTTCTCCCATGCTCCAGACCTAACTTGGGAGGAGGCTTGGAGGCTCTGAGAGAGAAATAAGTTGCAGGCATTTTCCCAGGCTTGGGACTGAGAGCAGGATGCCATTTTTAATCCAGGTGCATACAAAGTTATGGCAACTCAGCAGTATGGCTGTGCAGGCATTTTCGCCTTGAACCAGAGACTGGAGAGCTTGCTGTAGTGCAGGAAAGGGGCTTCCACAGACAGAATTATGTAAAGTACCTCAGCTGTAGGCACTGGAACTGTGCTCTCCCTAATCACAGGCCTGTTGTGGGAGAAGAGCTGCTATGCCTAAAATTTCTTTTGGGAGATGAGACTCGCAGCCAGTTTGATGCCTGGAACTGGTCTGCATGTGTCATTGCTAAGTGCTGCAGCCTGCTCTCTGAGATTGTGGTGCAGTGGGGCTCTCTCCACTCTATCCAGAGAGAGAAATCCAGGCATTCAGAGTGCACAGCAGCCTGAGCTGCCTCACTGTTCCTGGGCATAGATTATGGCAGAGTGGGGTCCTCTATACTCCATACTCAGGCAGATTGCTAGGTATTCAAAGCAGACTGCAAGGCATTCAAAGCACCTGCTCACCCAGATTGGTAGCCTGAGCCACCCCACCCTTCCTGTGAAGAAATCCTGGCACAGGTAGGTCCTCTCTGCTTCATATGTAAGCAGATCTCCAGGCTATGAGAACTCCTGCTTGCCTGGTTCAGCAGCCTAAGGCACCTTACTCATCATCCTGTGCAGACATCCTGGGGAAGGGGGGCCCTTCTTACTCTACATCCAGAAAGATCTCCAGGCATTTAGTGCATTCACTCACCTGAGTCAGCAACCTGAGTTGACCCACCCTTCCTATGCAGAGATCACGGTGAGGTAGGACCCTATCTGCCCAAAGCCCAGACCTATCTTCAGGCAGTTGGAGCATCTGTTCATCTGTATTACCAGCCTGAGCTGCCCTACTATTTCTGTACAGAGATTGTGGTGCAGCAGGGCCCTCTGAACTCTATGCCCAGCTGGATCTTCAGGCATCTGAGACACCTGTCATCAGGATTAGGAGTTTTGGCTGCCCTCCTGCCCATGCAGAGAACTGGGAGCCAAGAAGGCTTCCTAGCCACATACCTAGGCACACCTCTGGGTGCTGGGTGATCACTCACTGGATTCTCCCCTGGCACTAGTGCCTGTGCCTGCCATCAGAGGAACTATAGGTGGGCCTGCCCAGTCTGTCGCTATCCATTCTGCCCCTTGCTGCCCTGGAATTTAGCAGGGAGCTGAGACCACCATGAACTCCACGGATCAGCCCATTGATTGGCACAACAGAGAGCTTCTTCTAGTAAACAAGGATGAATTATATACCCAGCCAGGTTATCCACAACTCACTGTCACTCATAAGCAACATCTAGTGGTATGTAGTTCAAACAACACAGCCCAATATAAAACCTGCTGACAGAAGTGCATATGACTATAGAAGCAAAGTCAAAATACCCAACCCAACATTTGCTACTTCCACACCCACTAAAGAAGGGGAAAGGGAAAGAAAAAAAATGACATTATAGGGAAAGAAATAAAAAGAGACTAGGTGCAGTGGTTCACACCTGTAATCTCAGCACTTTGTGAGGCTGAGGTAGGAGAATCTCTTGAGCCCAGGAGTTCACGAACAGCCTGGGAAACTGTGAGATTTTGCCTCTCTGAAAAAAAAAAAAAAAATCCAGGGATGGTGGTGTGCACCTGCAGTCTCAGCTACTGGGGAAGCTAGGGTGGGAGGATTATTGAGCCCAGGAGGTAGAGGCTGTAGTAAGGCATAATCACACTACTGCACTCCTGCATGGGTAACAGAGCACCTTGTCTAAAGGAGAGAGAGAGAGAGAGAGAGAGAGAGAGAGAGAGAGAATTCCACCCACATGAAAATAATTACAAAAATTATAATTGCAAAGATCTCCAGATGAGAAGGAACCAGGGCAAGAAATCTGGCACCACGAAAAATGTGAATGTAGTGACAACCCTGAAGCATCACATTGACTCTCCACAATGGTCCCTAACAAAAATGGAAACTGAGAAATGGCAGATAAAGAATTCAAAGTATGGATTGCAAGGAAGCTCAGCAAGATCCACAACAATGTTGAGAATCAACACAAAGAAACCTCCAAATCAATCTGGAAAATGAAGAAAGAGATAAACATCTTAAAAAGAAATCAATCAGAGTTTCTGGAATTGAAAAAAGGTTACTTTAGAGATTTTAAAATATAATTGAAAGCTTTATCAATACACTGGACCAAGAAAAAGAAAGAATTTTAGAACTTAAGACCAGTCTTTTGAGACTCCAGTCATACAAAAATAAACAAAATCTTCAAGAAATATGGGATTATATAAGAAACCAAACCTTTGAATTCTTGGCATTTGTTAGAGAGAGAGAGAAAAAAAGTAAACAATCTGAATAACATATTGGAAGAAATAACTCAAGGAAATCTCCTTACTCTTGCTAAAGAGGTAGACATGCAAATACAAGAAATTCAGAACACACTTGCAAGATATTATGCAAAATAAACTTGGCCAAGGTATACAGTAGCCAGATAGTCAAGGTCAAAACTAACAAGAAAAAGTCTTAAAGGCAGCTAAAGAAAAAGGTCAGATCACATACAAAGGGAACGTCATAAAGCAAACAGCAGTCTTCTCAGCAGAAAACTTACAAGCCAGGAGAGGTTAGGAGCCTATTTTAAGCATTTTCAAAGAAAAGAAATTCCAACAAGGAATTAATTACATATTCCACCAGATTGAGCTGTATAAGCAAAAGAGAAATAATTTTCCAGGCAAGCAAACATTCAGGGAATTCAGTATCTCTAGACCAGCCTTGAGAGATCCTTAAGGGAGCCCTAAACATGGAAATGAAAGAAGGATGCCTGCTACCACAAAAATCACACTTAATTTTAGAGCCCACAGACCATAAAAACCAATCACAAAGTAGAAACTGCAAAGCAATTAGCTAACAACTTCAAAGTACAAAAACCTCATATTTCAGTATTAACCTTGAATGTAAATTGTCTAAACATCCCAATTAAAAGGCACAGAGTTGCAAGTTGGAAAAAACAAACAAACAAAAAAACAAGACCCATCCATCTGCTATCTTCAAGAGACCCTTCTCACATGTGGTGACAACCATAGTCTCAAAGTAAAGGATTGGAGAAAAATCTGTCAAACAAATGGGAAACACATAAAGGGCAGTGGTCACTATTCTTATGTCAGATAAAACCGACTTTAAACCAACAACAGTATAAAAAGGACAAAGAAGTATTATTATGCAATAATAAAAGGTTCAATTCAAAAAGGAATGTTAACTGTCTTCAATATACATGCATCCAACATTGGAAAACTGATTTATAAACCAACTACTTATAGACTATGAAAAGACTCAGACAGCAACACAATAATAATGGGAGACTTCAATATCTTACTGTGTTAGACAGATCACTGAGACAGAAAGCTTGCAAAGAAATTCAGGACATAAGTTGCACTTGAACAACTGGACCTCATAGACATCTATAGAATACTCTACCTATCAACCACAGAATAAATATTCTTCTCATTTGCACATGGAACATACTCCATGACTGACCATATGCTTAATCATAAAGTAAATCCCAATAAACTCTAAAAATATTGAAATCATATCAACTATACTCTGAAAGCACACTGGAATAAAAATAGAAATTAGTACCAAGAAAATCTCTAAAAACCACACAATTATATGGAAATTAAACGATTTGTTTCTCAATGAATTTTCGGTAAGCAAAATATTAAGACAGAAGTAAAATTATTTGAAATATGTAAAAACAAAGAAACAACATGCTTTAGGAGGCAGCAAAAGCAGTAAAGTTAATGGCGTTAAACGTCTACTCCAGAAAGTTAAAAAGATCTCAAATAAATGATCTAACGTTGCACCCAGAAAAAGATAAACAAGAACAAATTAACCCAAAAGCTAGCAGAAGAAAAGAAATAAATAAAATCAGAGCAGAACTGAATGAAATTGAGACCCAAAAAAATACAAAGTGTCCTTGAAACCAACAGTTAGATCTTCAAAAGGAAAAACAAAACTGATAGACCATGAGCTAGATTAACAACAAAAAAAGAAAGAGAGAGAAGGTCCGGATAAGGACAATCAGAAGTGACAAAGGTGGCATTACAACCAATCCCACAGGAATCCAAAAGATTCTAGGAGGCTACTATGAACACCTCAATGCACACAAACTAGAAATTCTAGAAGAAACTGATAAATTCCCGGAAATGCACAACCTCCAAATATTGAATCAGAAAGAAATTAAAACCATGAACAGACTAATATCTAATTCAAAAATTTAATGAGTAATAAAATAACTACCAACCAAAACCAAAAGAAGCAATGACAAATAAACCTGGACAAGTTACAATCACAGCTGAATTCTATCAGCTGTACAAAGAAGAGCTGATACCAATTCTATTGGAATTATTCCAAAAATTGAGGAGGAAGGATTATTCTCTAACTCATTCTATGAATTCAGCATCACCCTGATATAAAAACCTGGCAAAGACACACAAAAAAGAAAATGACAGACAAATATTCCTGATGAACATAGACGCAAAACTCCTCAACAAAATACAAAGTTCTTACCAGAGTAAATAGGTAAGAGAAAGAAATAAAAATCATTAAAATAGGGAAAGGATAAATCAAACTCTTTCTCTTCATTAAATATATAATTCTGTGCCTAGAAAACCCCAAAGAGTCTGCCAAAAGATTCCTATAACTGACAAATGACTTTTTCAGTATACAAACTCAATGTACAAAGATCACTAGCATATTTATACACCAATAATATTCAAGCTGAGAGCCAAATCAAGAAGAAAATATCATTTACAATAGTAAATGATATTTACACACACACACACACAGTAAAATACCTAGCAATACATATAACCAAGAAAGTTGAAGATCTCTATAAGAAATACAAAACACTCACATGAAAGAAATCACAGATGACACAAACAAATGGAAAAACATTACATGTTAATGGAAGAATCATTATCACTAAAATGGCAATACTGCCCAAAGTTATCTGCAGATTCAATGCTATTCCTATAAAACTACCAACATCATTTTCCACAGAATTAGAAAAACTATTCTAAATTCATATGGAACCAAAAAAGAACTTGAATTGTCAAAGTAATCCTAAACAAAAAGAGGAAAGCTGGAGCCATCACACTGCCCAACTTCAAACTATAATGTAAGGCTACAGTAACCAAAACTGCATGATAGTGGTACAAAAACACACATATAGACCCATGGAACAGAATAGAGAACCCAGAAATAAAGCCACACACCTACAGCCATCTTATCTTTGAAAAAGTTGAGAAAAATAAGCAATGGGGGAAATATGTTCTGTATAGTAAATGGTATTGGGATAGCTTCCTATCTACATGCAGAAAAATAAAACTGGACCCCTATCTTTCACCATACACAAAAATTAACTCAAGATAGATTAAAGATTTAAGTATACAACCTCAAATTGTAAGACTCCTAGCGGAAAACCTAAGAAATATCATTCTGGATATCAGCCTTGGGAAACAATTTACGACCTCATTCTCAAAAGCAATTGGAACAAAAATAAAAATTCACAAGTGATATCTAATTAAACCAAAAAGCTTCTGCACAGCATAAGAAACTATCAACAGAATAAATATAAAACCTACAGAATGGGAGAAAATATTCACAAATTATGCATCTGACAAAGGTCTAATATCTAGCATCTATAAGGAACTTAAGTATTTCAAAAAGCAAAGAAAAAACAAATAACATTAAAAAGTGGACAAAAGACATGAACAGACACTTCTCAAAAGAAGACATACAATCAGCTAACAAGCATATGAAAAAATGTTCAACATCACTAATCATCAGAAAAATTAAAGTCAAAACCACAATGAGATGTCATCTCACAGTCAGAATGGCTATTACCAGAAAGTCAAAAAGCAACAATGCTGAAGAGTCTGTAGAGAAAAGGGAATGTTGGTGGGAGTGTAAATTAGTTCACCCACTGCAGGAAGCAGTCTGAAAATTCCTCAAAGAACTTAAAAAAGAATTAATATCTGACCCAGCAATCCCTTTACTGGGTATATATACCAAAAAATAAATCATTTTACCAAAAAGACACATGTACGCCTGTGTTCATCACAGAACTATTTACAATAGCAAAGACATGGAATCAAACTAGGTGCCCGTCTCAAATAAAATTTGATATTATTTTTTAAAAAGAATTTGTTCAGGATTCTTTACCAATAACTTAGTGTGTAAGTGTTGAACGTAAAATGTAAAATTGTGCGGGCACAGTTGCTCACACCCTATAATCCCAACACTTTAGGAGGCGGATGCAGGTGGATCACAAGGTCGGGAGATCGAAACCATCCTGGCCAACATGGTGAAATCCCATCTCTACTAAAAATACAAAAATTAGCCGGGCATGGTGGCAGGCACCTGTAATCCCAGCTACTCAGGAGGCTGGGGAGAATCGCTTGAACCAGGAGGCAGAGGTTGAAGTGAGCTGAGATCACAACACTACATTCCAGCCTGGGTGGCAGAACAAGTCTCCATCTCAAAAAAAAAAAAAAAAAGAAAGAAAAAAAAAGAAAAGAAAAGAAAAATTATTTTAATCACAATCTGGTACTTAAATTACAAATATCAATCTGAAATTGACAGAAACTAAGAGCCATATACTTCTTTGAACATTTAAAGAACCATGTAGTCTTATTTTCTACATCGCTGTCACCAAAATAAAGTTCAGCATGCGCATTAAATATTTCTGATTATCCAAACAGGTGGAGAAAATAGGGTAACAGTTTTGAATAAGAGGGGGAAAATATGATAGAGAAGAATAAAACCCTAAACTAGAATATAAAATGGAAACAGAAGCAGATTTTTTTTCAACAGGAAAGGACACACTGTTCAATAACAAGGTGGAGGTAATTGCCTATTAATTTTGTTAAAAATATAATCACCATATTATTACATAGGGAAAAATTAATTTCAGATTAGTTTATGATCTATATAGAGCAAAGCTCTACATACCGTAAATATACTGGAATATCCTATCTGCCATTATGTTTATGAACCTGGAGTAGGAGAGGACTTCAGTTAAGATACAGTGAGTAGAAAACAAGTACTTAAACAGATATTTACATATGAATGCTCACAGTGGAAATATTCAAAATAGCCAGAAGGGAGAAATGAACCACATTTCTATCAATGAATGAATGGATAAACAAAATGTAGTATATGTAAACAATAGAAAATGTATTCAACCATGAGAGGATATGAAGTTCTAATACATGCTGCAATGTGGATGAACCTTGAAAACATTACGCTAAATGAAACAATCCATACACAAAAGGCAGGTATTGTATAATCATATTTACATGAAATTTCTATCCTTCTCCATACTTATTTGCATGTATGCAACTCAAATCAAAATTCCAGATTAATAATGTCATTATGTGTTTTTACATTTTAAAAAATCATTGGTAATTTAGTGACGCATATATAGTTTTAATGAAAGTAATTAGTAGGAAAATGAGATGCTTACCAAAGATTTGGTATTCAGTATAAATAACTACAAATATTATAACAACATATACAAGTCAATGAAAGAGCACAGAAAATCCAGTTATCATAACAATATAAACAATTATTTAAAATGTGATATTTGTGGTATTCAAAATTATTGAAGATTAGCTAACATAATACAAATAATGTTTTAAAGTATAATTTTGATGAATAGGGGGAATTGGGCCAAATTGTTAACTTTTTCTCTCTCAAAAGTTTTCTAATAACACTTAAGAGTTAAAGTACCAAACTAAAGCCCTATGAGAAACAAAAACAGGCTAGAAAAAAAAAATTATTTTATCTAAAAGAGAAAGTTCTTTCTAGTTTGACACCAAAAATAAGAATCATAACAAGACAGAACAAGGAGAATAAAAAATGTTGTGTTAGAATTTCCATACTTCAAAATACCATTAAGTATTGAAACATATATTCAAAGAGTTACTAAATTTTATATGTGAAGAATTCTTTCAAATGAATAATAAAAACACCAATAAAAAAGTAAACAAAAGATATAACCTAACATTTATAAGAGAAACTCAAATAGCAAATGAACAGAAAAAAAATCAGCTTTATTTTAAAGCCAAAGTAAAAGAAAATCAAAATTAACATATGATGAATTATCTATCAAACTGGAAGTATATATTATGTTGCTATCAGAAAGACTGACATCCTCAAAGTGTTTTGAACTGTTACACTTTCTTAACATAGAAAGGAATTGGCAGTTCACATGAGAAACAGAGTTGAATAGTCTCAGGAACATATTTCTAAAAAATACATAAATGTATAGGATTATATATATTCAATATTATAAATATTACATATGTATAGAGTATTTCATATGAAAGACTTTTCTTCAAGTATATTTAGCACACTCTAATTGATATCAACAAAAGCTTGGTAACAAATTTAATGTCCAATGTTTGGTAATTATTTAAGTATACTGTGGAATAGCCATATATCGTCATAATAAGTTGTTTAAGCTATTATAAAATAGCTTAAAATTAGAAAATGTGTTGAATATACTCTGAAATGGATAGGAGAAGAAAGATTTCACAAGAGCATGCACAATCTTCTAGAGTGAGATTCTGAATGATTGTATTTTATCTTTTGTGACTTTCTATATTCTATAAATTTTCTAATTATATATTATGTGTATTAATTTATAAATATAAATATTTTTAAATGGAAGTAAATATTAAACTTCTGAATAGAAGACTTTCTAACTTTAAAAAGATGGGAAAATAAGAATAGAAAATACATATGCTTTTTAATTTTATATATATCCTTAAATACACTGCATGCCCAAAAATATAAGAATTAAAAGTCACAATTAATTGGCAAATGTTGAAATACAGGTCAGATTAGACATCACACATGTATGAAATGAAAATTCATTAACTCCTCAATATGTGGATTTAGTGTAATGGAACAAACTATCCTACAACAGAGGCTACCTGTGCAAGAAATGGGCACATTTGATATTAATCTCTGATATCTGAAGCATCTTACAAGCACTATTAGGCAGGGGCCAGCCATGATATACTCATTGCTTTATATGTACAAACTCATCACAGCTGTTTATATTGTTACCACTTTGAATATAGGCACTATTGCTAGTTTGTGTGTGAAATTTAATTGCCATTGAATTCGTTTCAAAAAGATTACATTCTGATTCTGCTTCAAAATGAAATGTTATTTTACCCAGAAATGCTCAGAAACAAAACACTCAGAAACAAACAGCATTTCATATCCCACTGGAGAAATGAAATGCTCTGGTCCACACAGTCTCTCATTTTCCAGCAGGCTAGGCTGTGCTTGTTCACATGACTGCAGATGAGAATAAAGAGACACATCAAAGTTCGCTTGAGAACTGGGCTCCAAATTGGTACAATGCTACTTCTACCACATTTTTTTCAGTACAAGCAAACGACAAGGCCAATGCAGATACAAGGGGTGGTGAAGAAGGCCCCCTCCCTTGATAGAAGGGGCTGAAATGTCACACTGTAAGGAGAATGCATTTAGAAAGCAATGGAGAATTAAGGCTGCTTTTGCAATTAATCTACTTAGTATCAAATACCACTATTACAACCAAAGCATAAAAATACTGGCAAATCACCCAAATAATTGAAAGCCATCTCAAAGCCCTGAGAATTTGGAGTGACTAAGTCATGTGATTCATGTGTTGTACAGTCATGTGACTATTAAGTCATCAAACATTGATTTGTGAGAAATTTCTAACTTTGAGCAGAAGCTGCATAACTTCCTCCAGTGGCATGTGATTCAACTGATGCAAATATGAGGCTGAAGTCTTATCAAATAAAAGAATATTGCTAGAATATTGACATGCCTCAAAATTATGCCATCAATAATAAAGCTACTAAAGGATTCAGATTATAAGAACAGGTTGCATGTTTTCTACTTCAAGAAGTCAGTAAGTGATTTTTCGATCAATATACAAATTTATGAGATTTACAAAAGTGATGAGAAAGCAAATTTTTCTGACTTAATTAGTAGGGGTTCTTTTTTAGTAGTGCATAAAATTATCTTTCAATAAAAGATAAACTTCCTTAGCCATAAAAAGACTAATAATATTCACATGTTTTAGCTGCTATTAACTATCATTATGAATATACTTACTATATATTCAAACCACAATAAGGGCTTTTAGTTGTAGGTATGAAATTAGATACAGTCACATGACAATTTCATCTTAAATCATGGGTTCCTCAACTTTACTGAATGTGAGAATCACCTGAACAGCTTCTCTGGCATTAGGTTTTAGGCAATGGGCACAGGGAGTCTGGAAGTCTACCTTTAGAACAAGTTATCCAAATAATGCTTGTGCATTAGAAACCACACTTGGGAAAATGTGTCCTAGATATTTTTCTGTTAAATTTGCTATTAAAGTAGGTAGGACATAATGCTTTAATTACAACCATTTGATAATAAGAGTGACACACACTATTAATAGAAGGATTTCAATTCCTTCTATTCATTGTCTTTTATTTTTAAAAAGTGTTTTAAAAATGTAAAAATACTAGCAGGAAAAATATGCATGAACCTTAGACTTATTTTCCATTTTTTGGAGGAATAGGATTAAGGAAATGTAGGAAGAAATGCTTCTATTTTATGTTTTATTTCTTTTAAAAATTCTGTAGCAAATGTTACAAGGTGTGTCAGCCTCAGCCTGCTGTGCAACTTCAGGGCAGCCACCTCATGGTGGTATGTACGAGAAGTACCCTCACAAGTATACATACCATAATCTATACAGTCATACAGAGAAATGCTATCAAAATGCTCTCTTTTCTGAAGATACCTGTGGTGTATGTAATGGTTTATATTACTCTCTAGATTTTTGAAATCTTACATCATTTTTAAAAATTGGCAGCAACTAGTGAGTAGATATTAAGTGTTCTCACAACACACATTCACAAATGTTAACGATGCGAGGTGACAAGTATGTTCATTAGCTTGATTATCTAATCACTTTATGACACATTCATATATCAAATCATTGTGTTTTACACCTTAAATATATACAATTTGTATCTGTCTTATATCACGATAAAGCAGAAAATAATTAGCAGTTACCAGAAACTCATATTTATTATGTAGAAATATATGAAATAGCCAGGACTTAATCATTTAGGACTTACAACAGCATTTTTATGATTCAACCCAGTATATAATACAATGACAGAAAATTCATTCTAGCCAATTAAATTTCCTGATATTTCATATCATCAATATCTTCCTAATCTGAAACTTGAAACAAAACAAAAAAATTGTTCAAGAATCATCAAGTTGTATTTTATCTCCAACCTTGCACTTAACCTAATATCTAAATAAACATTATAATTGAAAATAAATTCATTATTCAATTTGCATTCAGCATTGAAGACACATTTTTCTTTACACAGAAAGCTGACAAGTATTGTTTTGACAGGAACTTGTGGGCCAGTATCTCAATGTTTCAAGCTTTATGGTTGTCCTTTAAATTCTTTGCATATGTGCTTTCAGCATTTCTTAACATCTGTGTGTTATATTGTTAATGCTTTTGAGTTCTGATTATTTACACATTAAAACTCTGTTTTTCTATTATTTCCTTACTGTATGTCCTTTTAATTTTTTCTTCTATATTTTCCTCCATTTGCTCCTTTTCCTAGAGTTCACATCTATTTGCTCAGTACTTCCTATGTACAAGGCACTCTGCTAGGTGCTGGGTATACCAAGTTGAGCAAGGCAGATACCCCCAGGATAGAGTATTTACTTCCCTAGTGCTCACTGCACTTTCTTTCTATTAACTGTCCATTCTCAGAGAATTTTCTGTGAGCCCTTAGATATTTTCCCTTAAAACTCAGTCTCTACTTATACAGTATTCGCACACTGGCCACCAAGGATGTGACTTTACAAAATATATTAACACTAATTGTCTACAAACGGACTGGATCTGTATCTGCCCTGTAAGAAGTGCTACAAATGAGGATGGATGGGCCTCCTGGTGGACACAGCAATAATAATGCTGACAAAACGGGGCTGTGGCAGGGATAAGGGAGGACCAACTGGCTGTGCTCTCATCATTGAGTGGGTGATATGGAATCTGATTTTTGAGTGGCCATTGGAGCAACCCATTCTAAGATATGCAATGGCAGCTATGCTGCTATCAATTGCAAGAGGCAAAATTTACCAATAGAATTTAGAAATAATCTATTTTCCAGGGAGTTAGTTTACTAGATACATGAGGAAATGCAAAGTAACAAGAACAAAAGCTAAATATACACTCCCTTGGTTATTTTGTTAAGCTATTGTAATAGTTAAAACTAAGGTAAAAAATAGGCCAAACTTAGATTCTGGCCAGTCTGAACTATGGCCTCTAGTCTCAGGGCACCCACTATAGCAATGTTTTAGAGCAGAACCTGATTCTAGATCAAGTTTAGATTCTGGCTGGCCTGAGGCAGAACCGCTAGCTTCAGAGCCATTTCCAAAGGGAGAAGTTACGCTGAAACAACAAATAATGAAGAAGGTTTAGACTGAGTCCCAAGATAATAGGAAAAAGCAAAAAGGAGAGTCAAGGAGCTCATCCCACTACAGTGGAAATCATTAAAGTTATTTTTAAATGGGGTAAAAAAAATCAAGCATTCATGAGGGGAAAACATAGAGGAAAGAGATAGGGGAGAGTCAAGGAACTCATCTGAGTAGGACAAAAATCTTTAAGCAGCTATTTTTAAATGAGTTGAATAAAGCAGATATTGATGGGGTGAAAACAAAGATCTTAATGCAGCACACTCACAGGCTGGTTTGACCAGTAAGAGCCCCTGTTGGTCCACCAACCAAGCTCAGAGGTTGGATTGACCCTATTGGTCCACTTAAAAAAAAAAAAATACCTTATTCACCTAGTTTGGACGTATTCAAGAAACTAGGACTTTGAATTATCTAGGTGATGATCCCAGAAGCAATTTCATCACTGCAAAGATTGAGTCCCCTACTGGAGACCCAAAGCTTTGTGTACATGAGTGGGTAAAATGGTGAAGGTACAGAGAAAACATGCTTCTGGGACTCCTTGACATGGGGCCTCCTACTGAGATACTAAACCCATTGTTGAAGCACTACCAGAGGCTACAATTAAATTCAGAGACTACAGAAATGCAAGGTTTGAGATATTATGGTGAAAATTGGATGAATATTGGAATATTGGAGCAGACTTTATATGAAGTGGTAGCATCTCTTCCACCTGAATATATCATGAGATTGGGATGATTACAGAAATAAATATATCTGACAGGGGAACATGTTCCATATCCAGTATCGCAAATCAGAATGTGTATAAATTCACCTTTCAGGCTATATTAATTGAATATACAGTCTGCATCACATAACAATGTTTCAGGTAACAATGGACTACATGTATGGCAATAGTACCCTAAGATTTTAGTGAAGCTGAAAAATTCTTATATCCTAGGATTTACTATAATATACCTTTTATCATTATTTTGGAGTATATATGTACTTATTTTAAAAATGTAAACTTTCAAATAGCCTCAGGAAGATTCTTTGGGAGGAATTTCAGAAGAATGCATTGTTATCATAGAAGATGAGAGCTCTGTGCCTGTTGCTGCCTCTGAAGACCTTCCAGTGAGATAAGACGTGGAGGGGAAGACAGTGATATCAATGATCCTGACCCTGTGTAGGTCAAGGCTACATGTCTTAGCATGCAACAACCAAAAAAAATGTAAAAAGTAAAAATAAATTAAAATGTAAAAATAGAGAAAAGTTCATAGAATATAAAGAATGTAATTTTTACAGTAGTACAATATGTTTTAAGCTATTATGAGAGTCAAAAAGCTTGAACATTTTAAGTTACAAAGTTACAGTAATCTAAGGTTAATGTATTATTGAGCAAATAAAATATTTTAAAATAAACAGTGTTGCCTGTGTATACAGTATAAAGTCTATAGCAGTGTATGGTAATGTCCTAGGCCTTCACATCTACCCATCACTCACCCACTGACTCACCCAGAGCACTTCCAGTCCTGCAAACTCCATTCATGGCAAGCGTCCTATATAGTTGTACCATTTTTATCTTTTATACCACATTTTTATTGTTCCTTTTTATGTTTAGATGTAATTAGATACACAAATTATTAGCATCATGTTACAACTGCCTACAGTATTCAGTAGAGTAATATGCTGTACACGGTCACAACCTTGGAACAATAGGCTAGACCATATAACCTAGGTGTGTAGTAGGCTATACATCTAGTTTTGTGTAAGCACAATCTAAGTTGTTTAAATAAGGACAAAATCATCTAACAACACATTTTTCAAAATATATTTCTGCCTCTGAATGATGCACGACTGTACTGAATAGGAGCCAATAAGATTGCCAGAGCCCACACAAGTCATTAATTTTAAAGAGCATAAAATAGAAGTTGAAATGCTGATACTAACAAATTGTCTGTATAGTAGTCTGAGGACAGCACAGGTGGTGATTACTGCAAAATCCTATTCGCAGCCAGCCACAACTACTGGGATCTCAGGCCAGAAAATGTCAATGGAAGAGGCAATTAGTAGCTAAATATTGGCCTTTAATTGACACTGTCTCTGTGGATGAAGGGCAAAAAATAATTTTGAAGACTGAATGCCTAAAATATCTTGAGTGAAGTCAGAGAAGTGCTTTAATAGGAAGGGCAAATTCCATAAGAGTTCTAAAAAAAAAATGAAATGATTCATATAAGAAAATACTACTAGGATAACACAAGAAGGTACTAACAAGCAGAGAGTCTCTTTTTCCCTAAGACTTTGGAACCACCTGAATGGTAACCACACTATTGGTACTTGACTGGTGGCCACAAATAGCTCTTGGCTGACCAAAAAAGGAACTTCTTGGTTTAGAGATGGCAGTCTCAAGGTAAATGGATAGCATCCTGTTTATAACTCTGATCGAAGAAGGTAGAATGAATAAGCTTGATGAGATGAATTGAATGCTTTTCCCCTACATTTTTTCTTGTCCAAAGTCTGGCCATATGGTCAGACAACAGGCCAATAAAATAAACAGCCTATTAAAGTGATACCAATATGGTGCATGGCCCTAGAGACATCACTATGGAATTTAAGGTGTTCATTACATTAAGTCATGTTGATGCCCATCAAAGGAGCCCCCTTCCAGAATGGAAAGGTGGTAAGAATTGAACAGATTTCCTGGTGTACTTGACTGAACTGGCCACCTGGGCCCATGAAGTGAGGGGGAATGGAGGTACCACAACAATGCAGATATGAACTGAATCTAGACATATTCTTTTTGTAGAATTTGCATTAGAATTGCACTGTAAGGCATAAAATACCAAGAATAACCATTCTGTTTACCAACAAGTGAAACAGAGACTGCAGATGGCTATGGGGAAGACTTTGGGAGTAATAATGCCTTGCAATTAACTGGCAAGTTAGACTGATGTCATTAGCACCATGACGCTACAAATATGTCCTAATAAGAAAAGACACTTACTCTGGACTGAGATTTCTTACTTGCTGGTAGAAGTAAACATTGAGAGTACTACAAAAGAAGATATTGCACCAATTTGGACCACCAAGTCACATTTTTTCAGACTATGAAATACACTTTACATTGGCAACAATAATGGGCAGAGAAATGACATCCTCGGAAGAATAGTTTGATAGTGAATTAGAAAGAGCAACTGAAACATGGGTTGTTTCAAGCATGAAAGACTGGTTTACACAACTTCACTAATGTGTGATCACACTCAACATGGGGAAGAAGGCAAAGGAGGGACCCTATTGGATAGATTCTTCCATTTTTATGTTGGACCTGAGGAAGAGCAGGCAAGGGAGCATGCTGACATGACTATACAGTTTTATCCATATCACCTCAACTTTTTAAATCTCCATATTATCTTACTTTTTAACCTAATGCAGTGGTCCCAAAGCACAAACTTCAACGGTAAGTACCAAAGCTGGAATGATCCTTGGTGGAAGCAAGAAAGTTCAAATATAGCTTTAAACCTAGTGTCAGAGTTCCTAAGGTCCTGTTGAGGTGAACTATACCTCACCCCATCTGGAAAAATTAGAGTTGATGGTGAATGCAGCTATATGTCTTAGTGGGTAAGATGTCCCACATGTTCTGTACCGTCTACCCTATATAGATGGGAGTGGGCTGACAGGGAGCCACTTATTACACCGTACGGCTGCCTGAAGTCCAGCACAGTGGCTGATCCTAAAGTACCTTCCAATAGGTAAAATCTAACTTTAACGGAAGGGGGAATAGTAGCTTAAGGCAAATAAATGAATAAATGGATTGTACAATGAAGGAAATTCAATATAACATTAATGCCTTGAAAAAGGCTCAGAGTAAGACATGATATGGCCTCTTAGCTCGATTATACCAGAAGCCTAAAAAGGTGAAGCCATTTATTGCTGAGACCACTCCTGATTTTAAAATCTGACGGTATCAATTGGAGCCCTGCCAACTTCAGTGGCCTTATTCTGGGAAATGTTTTGTTCATATGATATGGTGATGAACTGGGCTAATTGCTAATGACAGAACAGGACTCTACTAAAATGCCAATATCTTATCTCTCAGATTACATCCACCATCCTTTGACTTGGAATAACATTGCCATTGTTAATAAAATTATAGTACTGATATTGATGGTCCAGTTTAGGCTATGGGTACAACACCAAGGGAAAAATAAAGCAGAGAAAGCAGAGAAGGTAGGCATTGCTAGTGCTGAGGAAGTACATGAATATAATAAATAAAGTTGTCAGGAAAGTCCACATCAAGAATGTGACTTTGATATAAGAAACTAAAGAAAGAGGAGAAAGAGTTGTGCAGTTGTCTTGAGGAAGATCATTACAAGCCCAGAGTAAACCAAGTACACAGGCCCTGAGGTAGGAGCTTGACCTAGGCAGTTCAAGGACAGAGAGCTTGTGGAAGAGTTGTAGGAGATAAAAACGGAAAAAGAAAGAATGAAAAAAATTCAGATTGTGTGTGATAATAGGCTGCTGTGATACTTTCACCTTTTACTCAGTATGAGAATGAATTTGAACATGAAAGTGACAGGGTCTCACATCTCTTTAAAAAATAATTTTGTTTGCCATTACCAAGAGTAAGAAGGGAGGCTAGTTATAGAGATACTGCAAAAATTCAAATGAGACATATTGGCAGTTTAGACTAGGGTGATAGTGAAGAAGGCTGTCATGAGTGGTTATATGGCAAAGGTGAGCTGCCAGGATTTGCTGACAGAGATGACGTGGATGCAGGGAACCGAAAGAGGATGACTCTAAGGTATTTGGCCTAAGTAACTAGAAGGATGAAACTGCCATTCCCTAGGTAGTGGATAACAGCCCTGCAGGAAAAGAAAAATTAGGGGATGGAAGTCTGGGTTCAGTTTTGGACCTTTTAGATTTAAGAAACTTTTAAAGATATCTAAGTAGAGATGTTGTCTTAGGAATTGAATACATAAGAATGGGTTCAGGAAATAAATTCAAGCTTGAAAAAGAAATGTAGGTATACTCAGCATAAAGATAATTTTTAAAGCAATGGAACTGGAAGAGATCACTGACAGGCTCAGTGTAAATAGAAGAGATCCCAGAAATTATGTAACCAAAATAGCAGAATAAAAGGTAACCCATCCTATCCACCATAACAAGAATTTTGCATCCATCCACCGTCAAAAGTCTCTCTTTGGGATCCTTCAGGGTATTGCTGGGAGAAGTACACTCCTCTTAGCCAATGAGTAAAGTTCTCCAGCCTCCATTCTACAGCAGGTCTCAAGGGAGCCCAGTCCCAGTTCTGCTACATCCTGCTGCAATCAGGGAACAATTCTGGCTGTGTAGGCCCTTATGAGAAGAGGTATGACCCTCTGAGCCAACAAGACCTGGCTTTCTAGCCTCAGCCTGACAGAAGATCTTGAGGGGGCTAAGTCTCAGCTCCAAACCGTCCCACTACAGTTGGAAAACTTTTCCTTTTGTGCTGAGACCTGCTGGGAGACACATACATCCCAGAGCTAATGAGAACAGGCTATCCAGTTCCTTTCCCTCAATAAATCCTGAGTGGGCCCATCTCAGCTCTGGACTTGCCTGCTACAGTTAAGGAAATAGCTTATCTGTGCAAGAACATACCCCTCTGGACTAAGATCAAGCTCTCCAGCCTCTGTCTCACACCATATTCTAGGGGAGTCCAGTCTCAATTTTAGCCCCTACTGCTGCAATCTAGGAACTGTCATGCCTATGCATAAACCTATTAAAAGATACAAGCCCATCTGAACCAATGTGACATGCCCACTAACCTCCAATCCCACAGAATATCCCAATGTGGCTAAGTAACAGCTCTCTACCCTTTCTCTACAGTTTGGAACTATCCTATCTGTGCAGGAACTTGCAGAGCAATGTGAAACTCACTGAGCTAAGACCAGGCTCTCCAGACTTTTTCCCATCACATATCCCAAGGGGGCCCAGTTGTTGCTTCAGCCTCTCTCACTGCTGTTGGGGACCCATCCTACCTGTGCAGAAACATTCTGGGAGGCAAGCCTGTGTGGACCATCAGGATAGTTTTCTGAGCTGAAGTTTCTGGCTAGCATTCCCACATAGCCTTAGTATACTCCTTGGGTTTTCCCCATGTCCATAAAAACCAGAAAGCCATTACAACCTTGGCATCCTTGTGAGACATAGCAAGCCTGATTAGAGCATCCTCTAGTGCCAATATGGCTGCAGTGATCACAAGTTCAAGGAACACAATGATCAACTGCTTTAGAATCTCTGGAAGACCTTTGTAGAAGGACAGGTAAAAACAAAGCCAGACTCTGAAGACTAAAATAAATATCTAACTCTCCAATGGGTGGACATTGTTACACTTTCACAAGCAACAAGAAGATCAGAGAAATACAACCTCATCAAGCAAACAAAATAAGACACCAGAGATCAACGCCAATGTAATGGAGATGTAGGATCTCTTAGAAAAACAATTAAAAATAGTTGTGTTTATGAAGCCCAGCAAACTTCAAGAAAACACAGAGAACCAATTCAAACATTTGCCAGAGAAATGTAGCAGAGAGAAATTATTTTTAAAGACTAAAGCAGAAATTCTGAAGCTGAAAAATATCATAAATGAAATGAAAAATATAATAAAGATCATCAGTGGCAGAATAAATCAAACAGAAGAAAGAATCAGTGAGTTTAAAGGAAACTATTTGAAAATATAGACATAAGAGAAAAAAAGTCTTTTTTAAAAAAAGAATGCAAAAAAATAAGTAAAGTTTATGGGACCTATGAGACCCTAAAAGACTAATATTTGGGTTATTGGAGTTAAAGAAGAAACCAAATGAGGCAAAAGAATACAAAGCTTATCCAAAAAAATAATAACAAAAAGCTTTCTAAACCTGAAGAGAAATATAGATCATCTCTCCAGGTATAGGAAGTTAAAAGATCACCAATTATATGCAACCCAAAAAGAATATTTAATATTCTTATTACATATTATAATCAAACTCAATGGTCACAGATAAAGAGGGACTATAGAAAGAACCAAGAGAAAATAATTAAATAACATATAAGGGAGAGCAAATACAGCTGGCAGCAAACTTCTCAGCAGAAATCTTATAGACCAAGAGGGAGTGAGATGACACACAAAGATTAATGAAGAAAAAAAATACCAACCAAGAATAATGTGCTACTCAGAAAAGTTATCCTTTGGAAATGAAGAAGAGAAAAAAACACTCTTCAAGTCAAACAAAAGCTGAAGAAATTTATCACAGCCAGATCTGTCATATGTAAATGCTAAAGGGAGTTCTTCAAACTGAAAGAAAAAAATTGCTAACACGATTATCATATTAATATTGTAATCATGGTATTTTAATTAACCTATAACTTTACTAAGAAGACTAAAAGATAAAAAAGACAAAACTATTAACAATACTAAAAACTAAAACAATTTGATAGCCAATATTAAAAAATGAAAATTGTGACATCAAAAATTGAAAATGTGAAGGTAGAAGGGAATTAATGTGTACAAAATTTTGGTGGGAGGTTCTTTGTTTCCCTTTTATGCAATGAAAGTTAAGTTGGTATCAGTTTTAAATGCATGTTATAACTATATGATGTTTTTGTAAGCCTCATAGTAACCACAAAGCATGAATCAAGAATAGTACACTAGAAATATAAATGATGGAATTAAAATATACCACCAAGAAAAAATCTTAATCCCAAATGAAGACAGTAAGATAGAAAGAAAATAATAAGTTACAAAACAACTAGAAAACAAGTAATAAAATGGCAGTATAAGTCTACCTATCAATAATAACATCCAATGTTAATGAACTAAATCTCCACTTGAAAGATAGAGTGGCTAAATAAATAAAAAAGAGACTCATCTGTATGTTGCCTACAAGAAACTTGCTTTGCTTACAAAGACACACATAAACTGAAAATGAAGGGATGGAAAATGATATGCCATGCAGAGAAATTAAAAAAAAAAAAAAAATAAAATAAATAAACAATAGTAGCTATACTACTACTGTGCTACAGCTAGTGCTCGACTTAAGACCATGATTGGTTCCGACAGACCGGTCGTAACACGATTTTGGTCGTAAGTTGTGTAGGCTATATGCACGCGGAGATGGTAGTGCTGCCGGAAGCTGGTCTGCACTGTCGTACGCCCAGCTGGGCAACATTTGCACTGCCAGATGCAGAGCAGTCGTGGCTAGCGATTGTGGTCGTAAAGTTGAATGGTCGTAAGTTGCATAGGTCATAAGTCGATCAATACCTGTATACTGGACCGAGCATAGAAAGTTAACACCAAGACAAAAGTATGCCAAATTGCAGGGTCTTTATTATGCCGGCGACCACAGAGTACTCACGTCTCCCCAACCTGTGACGTAGAACTCAGGGAGAGCAGGGTTTTTAAGCTGAGAAACTACATCCTGGTTTTAGGATCCAGAGGGTGAGGAGCGGGGATGGGGATGAAGGGCTTCAGACATTACGAGGGCTAGTGGATTCTGTAAATCACCTCCTGGGCGGAGACAAGGGTGAGGGGTGCTCCAGACATTCCATGGGCCAGGGGACTTTTGGCACTCTGATTATTACTTAAGTGGTTTACAGAAGTCAAGATAAACATTAATTTACACATTATCTGGGTAGGGTGAAAATTACAGACCTTAGTTACTTATTACAAGTCACAGGAGCCTGTCACATTAGGGCCACAGAGAGCAGTTACTGATAAGCAAAGTTTAAGCAGCTTTACATAGTAGTTATTTTGCAGAGCAAACTACCAGTTTTATTTACAGAAGCCAAGGCCAGCAGTTACTGTGAGGAGAATGGGGCAGCCATTACAACTTAATTTTGGAAAGCAGCTTTGTCTTGTATAAAATGGCATTGCTAAGGTTCTAACTTTAGGCTAGCTATGTTACATTAGGTAAAATAAATTTTAGGTTAGAAACTGTAAAAGGAGACAAATAAGGTTATTATAGATAATGATGAATGGGACAAGGAGGAAAGAGATATAGCAAGAGTAAATTTATATGTACCTAATATTGAAGCATTCAAATATATAAAACAAATATTAATAGATCTAAAGAGAGACAGAATGCAATATAATAATGGTAGAGGACTTCAATAACCCACTTTCAGCAATTGACAGATCACCCAAGCAGAAGATCAACAAAGGAATAGTGGAGTTAAACTACACTCTAGATTATTTTTGGTCCTAACAGATATTTATAGAACATTTCATGCAACTGCTAAATAATAAATATTTTTTGTTAGTACGTGGAATATTCTTCAGAATAGGCCATACATGAGGCCACAAAACAGTCTCAATAATTTTTAAAAGTCAAAACTCAAATTGCTTGACTTCAGGAGTTCACAACCAGCCTGGGAAACATCATAAAACCCGTCTCTACTAAAATACAAAAAATTGGCTGGGTGTGGTGGCATGAAACTGTATTTGCAGCTACTCAGAAGGATGAGACAGAAGAATTGCTTGAACCTGGGAGGCAGAAGTTGCAGTGAGCTGAGATCACATCACTGCACTCCAGCCTACGCAACAGAGTGAGACTCCATCTCAAAAAAA